>NC_135726.1:23583973-23883973 GCF_964656455.1 Halichoerus grypus | reverse complement strand
GCCCCACATCGGGCTCCCTGCTCTGCAGGAAGTCTCCTTCTCCCTCTCCCTTTGCCCCTTCCCCTGCTTGTGCTCTCTCTCTCTCAAATAAATAAATAAAATCTTTTTTTTTTTTTTTTAAAGAAGAATAACCTGACATAATGATGGGGCCTTGTGTCTGTAAATACCAGTTTCTCCTTTTAGAATCTGAACTCTAGAGGCGTTGCCACCTACTCTGAAAAGGAGCATTTGAGTTCTGGGGAATTGAGGAATAATCTTTGTCTTTTCATTCTTTTTATTTCAATTTAATTTATGTTTACCATCTTCCCCAAGTGCTACATTCCATCAAAAGATGTGTTTTTTGGAATAACCTTGAAATACATTTAAATTCCATGTCCACTATTACCCAAGATGTAGTGACTATTTAACTCCCTTAGCTTCTACCAAAAAAAAAAAAAAAAGTCTCTTTGTAAAGAAAAATATTGATACCAATTTCAAAAATAATTTTTGAAGATTATATAAGACAATTTATTAAGGACACGTGTCACTAGACCCCACCACATGATACTAACAAAAGGTTAGTTTGAGGCTCAACCCAAAGCTCTAGCAAACTTTCCTCTTTTCCCAAAGCAGTGGATTGATTCCTCCATTTGAGAGAGACTAAGAATATTCTCTGGCTGTCACAGCACTAGAGATTTAATCAAAAAGCCTTTCATAAATGAACACCTTTAGCTTAAATGGAGAACATTTGCAGACCAGTGTGTATAGGTGTATGTGCCTAAGTAAGTCTGTGCATGGTCAAGGGTCTGGTTGGTATTGAGGAAAGGAAACAAAGCAGCAGGGATATAAAGCTTTCACCATGCTTGATAAAGTTGAATGAATAGAACAAAGAAGATTGGCTGCTAAGTGGATAAAGCTCTGAACTTTTACCACTGGGACTGTAATTCAGTTCAGCTTGATGCCTGATTGCCACGCCTGGGACTCCGGTTGAGGCAATATCTATGCCACCCATGAAGGATGCTGGAATTGGCTGCCTACGGATAAACAGGACACATTTATTTTCTTAGCTGAGGGCCTAAAATTTGAAATTTTGTAAAACAAAACAACAAAAATTAAAAATAAATTCTCACGGATTGAGTGTGTGAATTAGGAACATATTTCCGACAGAGGCCACCATCACCAACCAGTGTCTGGTTGACTTTACATCTGCCTTGACAATTTTTCTGTCAGTGAAATTAGAGATATTTAGGGTACACGCAAATATAGTTGCTTTCAATTCACTAGAAGCACTCTTGTGTGCCTAGAGGGACCCTCCAAAATGTCTGTTTATGATATACCGCTCCAAGCATAAAAAGTTTTCAAATGTTGAGCTGTGATCAGCTATAAAAGTCATGAATGTTAACAACTCAAATGATATCTCTGTAAAAACTGTGTGGCATTTGTCCCCTCCCACACCCTCACCATGTTGCCAGATTATCATAGTGCAACATAATATCATACGATCATAATTATCTCACCAATCTTCCATGTATAAAAAAGAAATCAGAGGTAAATTCCATTTAGTTAAAAGCATATCTCTCTGTGCAGGGTTAGGGACATTAAATGATAGGCCCCTTGTGAAGCACTTGGCATATAACAGAGAAACTAGCTACAAGTAATAGTTGCCTCTGAAATATCCTTCCCACTGCTCACCACATCTGTGTGTCCTGCAATTACACATGAGCCTTTGCTATCCCTCATTGTCTTTAATACAAAATAAGGACAATAGTTTCTGTTGCAC
Source organism: Halichoerus grypus (assembly GCF_964656455.1). Lineage (NCBI taxonomy): Eukaryota > Metazoa > Chordata > Mammalia > Carnivora > Phocidae > Halichoerus > Halichoerus grypus. The sequence continues at coordinate 23,882,214 of NC_135726.1, read as the reverse complement.
ACTAACACTAAGGAATTTGATTGAAAGGATGTCAAGTACCTAGTACAGTGTCTTGCCTATGGTAGTATTCAATATATTAAAAAAAAACAAACCCTCGGGGCGCCTGGGTGGCTCAGTCATTAAGCGTCTGCCTTCGGCTCAGGTCATGATCTCAGGGTCCTGGGATCGAGCCCCGCATCGGGTTCCCTGCTCGGCGGGAAGCCTGCTTCTCCCTCTCCCTCTCACCTGCTTGTGTTTCCTCTCTGGCTGTCTTTCTCTCTGTCAAATAAATAAAATCTTTAAAAAAAAAAAAAACAACCCTCAATATGCCATAAAGCTGACTCTTTAAATAAAATATGAGTCAGTTAATGAGCTATTGGTATAAATATATAGAGACGTTGCTCCAAGTTACAGACACCGATCTGAGAATACTTGATTCTGAAAGTGTTGCTTGTCATCAACGGTTTATTTAAGGAGCCATTAATTCCTATTAAAATTAATCGAAAACTGACAAGGTATCTGTTCCTGGGAAAAAATAAGTCCAGCATCATTGTGGTGATATTGATAGTATGCATTCATATTTACATACTGTCGATAACTGGAAATTCTGTTACTACGTTAACATTTAAAAAAATTCCTGAAGCAGCCAGGCCCTTAGTAGCAACAACGATATCAGCCAGTTCCAATTGTTCAGAAAGCAGCGCTCATTGAAACCGTTCAAATCATCCATGGGTTGTGTCAAACGCCGTCTCCTACACAGCTGCACCTGGGAGGGGCACCGATTTTGTGTACCCTAATAATTTCAACATGAAAAACATATTTAATGCAAAATATTGATCACAATATCACGCAGATCACTGTTTTGTACTAAAAACAGAACAAAGAAAGCATGTCTTTCAATAGACTACAGCAGGTTCTGACATTGTATTAAGTACTCCCCCCAAAAATAGGGTTGCATGCATATCAAAACTGATATTCTATAAGAAAAATCTTACTTAAAAAAGAGGATTATAAAGTAAATAAGTCATGGGATTACTGTGCAGCATGGTGACTATAGTTAATAATCTGGGTTGTATGTTTGAAAGTTGCTAGGAGAATAGAACTTAAAAGTTCTCATCCCAAGAAAGAAATTTTGTCTGTAACTGTGTAAGGTGGTAGATGTTAACTAGACTTATTGTGGTGGTCATTTCATCATGTATACAAGTATTGTATCATGATGTATACTTGAAATATAATGTTATATGTTAATTATAACTCAATTTAAAAAAATTAGCAGAGAGAGAGAAGGGAGAAGAGTGTGGTCCTGTGCCTGAAAAATCATTTGGACCAAAATGCAATATAATATAATACAGTAGATATGATATGATATATTATGCAACATAATGCATTTGTATTTCCTTGATATCTAAAATAGATCAATGTAATACATCAGTAGTTTCCAAACTGTATTTTTTCTTTTTGAGAAGAAAAAACATCTTTAATTATGAGACTGTACGTGAAATGCCATTTCCCTACTTTCTATTTCCCCATCCCACTTCTCAGGGGTCTTCACAGTGCAGCTAGGCCTTGGTGAATGAGCTGACTTTGAATCAAAGCTAAACCATGCTAAACTAAAGTAACACAAAGCATTAGATTGGGGATGACAAGTACCTAAATACTGCTAAATAACATGCTAAAAAAATATTGGCTCTATTGCTTTCATAATATTGCCACAGACTTATCAGAAGTTTTTTTTTTTTTTAAGATATTTATTTATTTGAGAGAGAGTGAGAGAGAGAGTGCATGAGAGGGGGTAGGGTCAGAGGGATAAGCAGACTCCCCACTGAGCAGGGAGCCCGATGCAGGACTTAATCCTGGGACTCCGGGATCATGACCTGAGCCAAAGGCAGTCGCTTAACCAACTGAGCCACCCAGGCACCCCATCAGAAATTTTTTGAATCCTTCTGAATAGGAGGAGTATCTGATGAACTTTTTACCTATGAAAGGGTAAAGAACAAAGATCTGTGGAGGGGTGTTTCTTTCACCGTAGTTAAGTCTCAGGCCTTCCACCTTGAAGGCCCAGGGACTCCATTTTTAATTTATCTGTGATACAATATAGATCACTCCCAGGAGTGCTGATTTCAGTGGAAGGGCTCAAGAAAGCCTATGTGCAAATGAAAAGGGCAAAGCAAATGACTGTTTAAGTATCTGGAGAAGTGACTTTCACATTTGCCCTAACAGCGATATAATCAAGTTAGACAGGAGCCAGATTCTCAGAACTTGGCTTGAAGAGGTTTGTGACATGAGCTGAATGTACAACCATGTCAGGGACCTTTAATATGATGCTTCTATCCCCACAATGGAGTTTTAACTCTTGGCTGGGCAAACTTATTCTTAACTCTCTCCCCAGGACAGCGTTTGAATGGACAGTGCCCACTTGTTCCTCTACACTGACTTTTTTTTTTTTTTCCCCAAGCTTACAGGCATCCTAGTTGACTGGTACATTTGTTGATTGGACATTGGAGGTCTGTTTGGGAGTGTTCTCTTATTTAGGTATTTAGTAAATGTGTAATCTCTGTGATGTAAGCACTTAGATCTCTGTAAGAGAGAAGGGGGACATAGTGAACCAATGGCAAATCAGACCAGATCTCTTTCTTTGAGGCAAAGCAGTATCATGGAAAACCATGAACTTAGTGAGACTTACCTAGAGGCTAACCCTTAGTCCTCATGAATTAGCTCTGCGATCTTGAGTGATTTGTCAAATAGCTCTGAGTCAATTCTTTCAAGTATATTTACCTCATGTAACCATCATGGATACAAAGTGCCTAGCACAAGTAGGTGTTCGAACTACATTTATATTTCTTTTGTTCTTTCCCTCTTGCCCTTATGACACTTAAATGAGAAATGGGAAGATAAACTCACATATGTATTTTGAGAATTACATGATTCTCTCCCAAAGAAGTCCACCAAGGAATACAAACAATATCACCTCTCAAAAGTCAAAGGACACACAAGTGATTATTTTCTCTCTCCTTAAACCTTTGCTGTATCACAATGACTAATGGATTTCCAGGTCACCAATGTTTTTGGTGCAGATATTTTCCTTTTTATCACAGGCCCTTCTGTTCCTACGTAACTTTTGTCTGTTCTCTAAATTGTTTTATCATTCTTTCCCTGAGATAAATAAGCCCCAAATTCACTCTTCTCCAGTGAAGTTTTAAAAGCTACTTCTTATATTCTGCTTGCCAGAAAATTAAAGTTAAATATTAGCAGAGTGCCTCATTTATTCATTAAACTTAAAATCAGTGACTTCATGGCTGAGCCAGTCTTTAACTACAATGATAACTTCCAGTATTTACGATTCACTGCTGATGTGTGTTTTGTTCAGTCGGTAACCAGTGTTTCTTCTAATTCACAGCTGACAGCGAGGAGAGAAAGCAGAAACTTCCTTTGGCTTTTTCAAAATGCTGATGAGGAGGAAGAAGGGGAAGAATCAAGAGTGCTTCAACTTTTGCCTGGGAATCCAACATGTGACAATGAAAGTTTTTATCTATTAACTATTATCTATTAATTTGGGGGAGACTTAGGAGGGCTAATATGTTTAGAATCCCCAATAGCTACCAAGCATAATAGCAGGCATTTTACCCAAGGAAAAAGAACTAACATTTGCTACGTGTCTGCTAGATACTAGAAACCAGGCTACTTTTTATATGCACATTTCATTGAATCCACTAATCCTCAGAACATAAAACCTTCTTTTCTGCAAATGAAGAAATAGTTTCCAAAGGTTTACAGATGTAGCAAGTAAGTAGGGGAGGCAGGGATTAAACAGGTCTGAACAACTCCCTATATTTTACTCTTTCAAAAATACCAAGTTAGTACGACTAGGAAAGTAAAAATCCTATTAACATCTAGGGGATTGTGGAAACGGCACTTCTTAGAGTTATTATATTATTAACATATTTTTCAATGCAGTTTCTATATTGAAGGGAATGTAATATGCAAATATTTTAAAGGTTCTTACAAGGAGTTAAAAATATCAAACACGTGAAGAACGATCCCAATTATTTTTGTTTTCATTCCAAAATTTCTCAGCAAACTTTGTTTTTTTGTTTTGTTTTGTTTTGTTTTTTATATTAAGCTTAAGGTAAATTTTGGAACAACCACTATCAACATTATTTAAATCTCTTAATAGGTGGAGACTAAAGTTTTCAAGTTGTATTGTATCACTCTGGGTGAAATAAGGAGCGTCATTTTGTCAGAATGGTTATTGTCAGTTTTCGGAATTGATTTCATAATCACTAATACTGGTCCTCTTACCTAATCCCACTGCTTTAGAGAATGGCTGGAGGCCTACCCATTTCTCATCCAGGTTTTGTTTTTTTTTTTTCAAATCTCTCCTCTTTCACCTGATCTCATAGTTCTCTGCTGTTTTTATCTGGTGACATTCTCACTATATACATTAGACTCTAGACATTTTTTTTTAATATCAGTATTATTTGTCCTGATAGGTTCTAAGCATATTGAGGGAAATCACCAAATTTCATTATTTTTTTACTATCATTTAAAATACCTATGAATAGGCAAGTACCAAAAGAGATACATGACACAATCAAGAACTATGGAATAGACTTAAGATCAAGTTTATAGATTCGTGATCAAATTCTTTTATATCACTTACTTAGCTATGTGAACTCAGGTGAATTAATTAACCCCATCTATAAAATGGAAACCCAAAAGCCTTATAGGTTGTTTCATGAAACTTTAAAGGCTGTCCTTATTTTCAAAGAATAGCCAAGGGTTACTGGAAACGTATCACTAGTATATGTTGAATAAGTTACTTACTCTTGTTAAGGTTCAGTTTTCTCATTCACAAAATGAGTATGAAAATAATTGCTATCTTGCAGGACTATAATGGATATTGAATAAGGTGATATAACTCGATTTTTTAGCAAAATGTTTCCATAAGTGGTCAACTATTCAGCAATGCCCCCAAATGACAAATGGCATTCCCTCTTCTTCACCTTCGGTCCACTTCCTCAACACCTGCATGCGTTACTGACCCTGGCAGAAATCTAGAACTCTAAGTAGAAGAAAAGAAGACAGACGAGTCTGCTAGAAGAAGAACAAATAGAGTGGAGGACGGAGGGTCAGAGAGTTGAATAAATGCCCTTATATTGTTCAATGATAAGAAATATTCATGTGAAATCATCTTTTCAAACAGGAAAAAAATAATAAAAGGAATGTTATGACTCCTTTGAAATGCAGCAAAAAGAAGCCATGGTTAAAATTTTAACAAGCAAGAGTCATAAGCTAAACAAAGCCGGACAGCTCCACAGTCACAGAGACACCTAACAAAGGCTTGATTTGTGAGACATCCTTAATAGTCCCTCTGCATTTCCCTCAAACATCCCATTTTGTTCATCTACTGTGGACCCTAAAATGTCATTCCCTATTCTCTCTGCTAGCCACATGTGTTTAAAAAGTATAGCTAACGTTTCCCTTTATCAATGATTAGAAAAGAGATTTTCTTCTGCATCTCACTGTATTGATCCTCTTAAAAAGAGGGACATGGCTGAGGAAAATGAATCAATTGATCCCTTTAAGCTTTCAAAATGAAGACTTTCTCTCTTAGGTTTTGCCATGTTCTTGCAAATCTCAAATGATAAAACAGCAGATGGTTCTCATTGCCCCCACTCTAAATAAGACTAGAAAATTATGGATTATGCCATACATAATTTATAGTATTTAAGAGAAAGGCAACCTGATAGAAATACATTTTAATGAACACCTACCGAACACTAGGCTTTATGGTATTTAATTTACATGTAATTGTAATTCTCACAAAGGTGTAATGGGGTAGGAAATATTAACCTTTTTTTGCAATCAAGGAACTAAGGTCAGAAGGTTGAAAATAAATGAAAATAAAAAATCCCTCATGGAAAAATACATGTAGGAGAGGTGCTTGAGAGAGAAGTGGAATGGGAAATGTATTCAATTTATTCACTTTCTAGCAGGGAAAAATATTATTCCTAATAGTTCATGTTATATTCATACTTCAAATTTATTTTGAGTCTTATTATATTTTCATTTTATTTCATTTTTAATATGAATTGAATAATAGAACTTTTAGTTACAATTTTCTTATTGAATTACTTCAATCCTCCCCTCCCCCTGATGCTGAAGTGTATCCCAAATTTTACAGAACAGTTGGCTAAGAAAACCATATTTTTGTGATAGAGAAGGGCACGTGATATAGAATTGGCCAAGACTAAGTCCCCTTTTACATTAGCTAAGAATAAACATGTGCATTGACTCATAAAGGAATGTCTGTTATTTTAGATATTTTTATTAACGGACAGTCATCTTAGGTAGTAGCAGAAACAGTAAAGCTAGGGGCGCCTGGGTGGCTCAGATGTTAAGCATCTGCCTTAGGCTCAGGTCATGATGCCAGGGTCCTGGGATCGAGTCCCGCATCGGGCTCTCCGCTTGGCAGGAGCCTGCTTCTCCCTCTCCCTCTACTTGCTGCTCCCCCTGCTTGTGCTCTCTCTCTGTGTGTCAAATAAAATCTTTAAAAAAAAAAAAAAAAAGAAACAATAAAGCTAATACTTTTGAAATCCCTGTAGAAAATGACCACAATAGAGATTTGGTGTGGAGAAAAAAAAGGGTGTCTGGCAAAACTGATTTCATTGAATTTTCAATATTCTCCCCTATAAAGAAAATAAATATATTTATTCATTTATATATTTATTTATCTCAAATGAGCTCACTGCGAAGCACAAATATTTCTCTAACCAGAGGTTTCATATGTGAGCTGTTTGTTTGTTTTACCACTTCCAAACCTGTTTTCTCTTCCCAGTGAATCGAACCAACTTCTCTAATTTCAGCACCTTTGGAAAGGAAATCAGAGTCTCTGGTTGGAGCCATCAAATTGGCCACAGGTGTGTGTTTAGTGATGCAGGGAGAAGAATGAGGATAGGGAACCCGCAAGACATTATCTCTCTGTTCAGTGCCCCCGAGTCCACTCTTGGAAGGGGATCCAGGGTCCACTCTTCCTGAATGCTATATGATCATGCTGCATGGGTTACTTAAGGCTGAAAGAAGTTTGATGGGAGGGTGACTGTCTGTGTGTGTCAGAGGGAGCTCCTGCCAGTGTTTACTTTGAGGTAATTTTACTGAATTTTTGTGAGGGCCATTAACTACAGAAGAGTGAGATTGCATGCACATTTTTATTGCATATCCACAAACCAACCATATCCTTTAAAAATAAGGAATTGAGAACCTGTTTTCATGTATTAAAAAAAAGTTTTGAATAGACATTTTGCAAGAGAATACTGATTGAAAAGCACATGTGGAAATATTCTACCTCTCAGCAATCAAATAAATACAAACCCAGCTTCAGTGTTAGAGAAAATGAGCAAATGTAAAAGTTAGAATATCTAATATAAGAATGCTTACAGTTTTACCTGGATGGTGAGGCAAAAATCAAGGTAAACTTATCAGAAAATGTCACAAAATATATCAAACTCTTAGACATGTCCATAACCCTTAACACTTAATCTTATTTCTGGCAATAAATTCTGAGAATTCAACAAACAAAAAATCAAAATCAGCTAAAAGTTAAAATATTCACATTAATATCCATATAGTATAGCCTTTTTAAAATTTTGAACGGTTGGAAATGGCACATATGATTGAAAGAAGAAGAATGAACAAATAAATTATGGCATGCTTTATATGAGGAAAAAGTACTCAAGGATTAACTTTGCCTTTGCAAAATATTTTAATATAATGGAAACATGTTTGCTTTATATTGTATAAAATGGTACATACTTTATACATGCAGTACTTCATATTATCTCAAAGTTATGTACAGTTTAGAATATAAAGCATGAGCAAAGTACAGATTTCCCCACTATTTAAAAGTAGAGTTTTCCTACGAAACCTTTTGTAAGCTAAAATGGCATAAAGCAAAAAAAAAACCAATTACCATTTCGTAAAAGTGAAAATTTTCTTCAGATTTCTTTTGGTTAGTGAAAATAGGTAGCTCTAATGTAGGTTTTTCATAAAAGCAAAGTGGCGTAAAGCAAACGGGGGATAATAGCAGGAGGAAATAGTGGGGAAACCTGTATACCGAAAATGTTATAAAATTATTAGTGACTACATCCAATACGATAGGTACTCTTTTTTCCCTATTTTTCTATTTTCTATATCCCAAATATTTTCTCATGAGCACATATCAGTTTTTAAAGTGAATAAAAATAAATCTCATCAAAATTATTTTTCACATGAACCTTAGAATTTGGAAGGCTTTTTGAGTAGGATCTATCATTTTAACTAAAATCTCAAATAATCTAGTAACTCCCACCTCCCCTTCCCCCCCCCAGTTTTGAAAGATGTCATCTAAATTGCATGGATTACTCCTCCACAAAACTAGATTACATCCCCAATTCATTATTATTTTAGAAAACTCACCGTTCAAACACCTACAACATGGGCCATTGTTCATATCGAACTTAATTAGAAAACAGTTTGGATGTTGGAGGAATTCCTAATTTAAATCAATTAAAGGGAAAGTTGTCAAGTTCATTTTGGGTTTGTTTTTCTCTACTCTCACAGCAGGACTGAAGAGATTTGTCTCCCCCAATCTCCTTGTCTTCTTCCAGGATTATGTCATAGTGTTCAGTGTGTAAATCTAGGAACTTATGGTGGCAATTAGCATCTGAGACTCCTGCCACAGCTAGGAGAAGGAGCCTGGGTGACAAACGAATCCATCCCAGGATTTCATGCTGGAAATTCTCTGATGGGTGCTTTCATTCAGAAATGACATATCTCTAGTTGGTGGGGCAAGGCAACCCCGTACTCTAGTCCTATTTCCGTTCTCTGTTGAGAGCTCTTCTTCCTTCCCTCCCCATGCCCTAAATCCTATTGTGTCACAGTTAATCTAGTTATCAAATGGAAAAAGCATGTCAGATAGTGACTATTTAAGGAGCACATCCCTTTCACTGAGTATATCATTACAGGTCCTTTACTTCCGCATTGCTAAAATAAGATTCTTTGCCTTATCTGTCACTTACCCATATCCTTGCTGGCATAAAATATGTGTTCCCTTTCCACCCAACTTAGATGGAACTACTTTCTTTGTACTAATTTCAGTCATTTTCATGCCCGTTAAAATCATTATCTGCCAAGCAAAGGGGGCAAGATATATTCTATATAGTGAATATATGTATGTGTATATATAGTGAATATATATATATATATATATATATTCATTCTAAAATTGGGGCATATGATCATGATCATTTATATATCTGCCTTATCTCTCAGGCCCATGAGAACAGGGACCAAGTTTTAACAATCTTTAGTATACTGAGATATAGATTACTCTCAGTTTATTACTTTGAGTGAACTAATGAATGAAAAAATAACAGCTGTCTCATATTACTTTTGACTACAAAAGCAATAGAAGATTTCAAAATGATGCAATTCCTGAAATCGTTTAATGATTTGAGAAAATAATCCAGGATATTTGAAAGGAAACATATCTTTAAATTCTAGATTTATAGTCTGTTACAGATAGAGTAAATCAAAAGAAATTTCTAGACAAGAGACTAGAAAATCCAGACTAAATTATGGTTATGCATTTAGGATATTTAATGGAAAATCCTGTGGTCATTTTGCAATATATACAAATTGAAATTTGAAAGTCGGTAGATTAGAAGACTCTTCAGAGTTTCTACCGCTATAGTCAAAGTAGATGTAAAAGCTAATACAATTACCCAAGTAATTAAGGCGATTATATTTTCTTTTCCCCTTATATAACTTATGTGTAGCTTTGTCCTCTATCAGATTATAAACTCCGTGAAGTTAGAAATCTCACTCTTGAGTTTCAAGAATTGCCCCTCCTGAACTGTGTCTTAGTAGATACTCATTTGGTTGATTATTGTCAGCTAGATCCTGCAGAACGAACAGGCTCCAGAGATGATCAGTTACTTTCCTTCTCGGTAGCTTTTTCGAGTGTCTCAGTGCCCGTTTACCAGAATCCTCTCTGAAGGGCTGGTCCAATATGGAAGAGCCCAGGGTGGAGAGGGTGTACTGCTGAAACAAGAGAGGTCTAAGGCATACCACTAGCTTTTTTAAAAAAAACTTTACTCTGCTTTAAAATCATCTTGGACCCTTTTTAAAGGAAGATTTCTAGGCTTGCCCCCAGATATTCTAATTCAATGTTCCTGAACTATAGCCCAGAAATACACATTTTATTTTATGTACTTTTTTTTTTTGTATTGAGATATAACTGACATACAACATTATATAAGTTTCAGGTATACAGCATAATAATTTGATATTTGTATATATTGCAAAATGACCACAATAAGTCTAGGTATCATATATATATGTTATAAAATGTATTAGGGAGAATACTGAGATTTTGCTACATAAATAGCTATAGAATGGGATGGGATGACTGAAGGGAGCAGCTGTTGTCTCCGTCTGCACAGGTCCTAGGAACTCATGGGCAGGGGAATTGGGTGGGGGTGGGGGGATTGTGGTCATGACCAGAGGGAGAGAGGTTCCCCTGTATACTATCTGATAAGAGAAAAAGGGAGAAAGGGACACTAACAGCTGTTGACTGTCAGCTAGGCAGCTCCAGCAGACAGGGTGTCCAGGGTCAGCAGGACCAAGCTCCAACTGGTCAGCATCTTCCCTTCCTCCCTTCAAACCAGTACTTGTCAGATGTCCCACAAAGGACACTCTCCAGGCTGACAGTAGCAGTCACTTTTGTACCACCCTGTGGTCACTCCGACAGGTGTCTGGCACCTTGAGCTTCTTCGATCTCATTCATGTCCATCAGCTTTCCCTGCACCTTCTTGAACTCATTCCCACTCAGGAATACAGGGGCCATCTGCTACTCATTGGGTGGCTGAATGGAGACGTGGAACTGTTGGGTTTGGATTCACAGCTGCAAGTTGAGCACCTAGGTTGAGTCACAGAAATTAAAGACCGTGACAGCAGTCGCAGATTCTCTGGGTGCTAGGGACTCAATTTCAGGGTGCTGATGCCAGAAGACAGTTTAAGGGGGACCCCATGCAGGCCCTTGATGGGGGTATTGTAGCTCTTGGAGAAGTGGGTTGCACAGATACAATGTGGGGCCCCTGGAGACAAAGGTGGGCTGCTGAAGGTCTAGTCCACAGCCAGCCCCTCACCAGCTACGAGGGGCAGCAGCTCCTGCCTTCCAACCCTGACACTAGAAGGGCAGCAAGGGCATCAGGGGAGAGTCTTTGAATGTCAGACCCTCCAGGTCAGCAGCCAGACAGGTGAACACAACCATGGTGGGAGACACAGGCTGGACAGTAGGAGGGGGAAGTCCTCTAGATCAAACAAAGACATTTCTTTGGCTACAGGAGTACATGATCCACTGGGACGTTTTTTGTTTTGTTTTGTTTTTGTTTTGTTTTGTTTGTTTTCCTTCTTCTTCTTTTCAGGAGGCAGGTTCCTCCTGCTCTTCCTCGGGATCCAATGTCCTCTCAAACTCTGTTGAACTACAGCTGGTATCTCTGCCCTCATCCAAAGACAAGCCTCTCCTTGTCCTTCTGGCACCTTCTTCATCTTCCTCTCTTCATCTTCCTCCTCACTGTGTTCATTCTCACTCCCTCTCCCTTTCTCCTCACCCTCATCTTGGTCTTCATTATTGGACTCACTGCTGGAGTCTTCAGCTGCTCTAGCTGCTGCTCTCACTGACTGACTCAGTCTTGAACTCTGGGAGTCTATCTGTGGACTCTGTGGGGCCTGACTCCTCTTCTTCTCCTTCCTCTTCTTCCATTTTGAGCACTTGGTCCATTTAGGTACCTCCACGTTGCATGCAGATGTGTTTGGATCTTCCTCTGACCAGTTTGGACTGGGTAGCCTGTGGCCTTGGCATTTAATGGGTGGGATAGTGAGCCCAGCTGGAAGTGGTCTGGTCTTTGAAGGATGACTGCAAGCCTGGGGCTGGTTTGGGTGCCAGGAAGAGCTTCTTGGCATGGAGGCTGAGGGCTCCACCCTACTCTGAAGAGAGGATAAACTGCCAGGTGAAGTGTGCTAGGTCACAGATATCACAGTTCTGGAGGGACTTGGTCAGATTTAGCATATACTGGGTCAACAGCTTGGTCTGCTTAGGGTTGGTCAGGTAGAGCTTGGCCACCAGGTTGATGACCTGCAGTTTGTGGATGTCTTGCTCTGCTGAGGGATTTGGCCATTTTCCCCAGGACATCAGGTGAATACTGGAGACATGCTCACTGTACTCACCAATGAGCCACAGGATGCTGGCTCAGGCCATGAGCACTTAGGTGTTATCTGTGAGCTTTGCCAGCTTAAGACCTCCTCATGCTGTGGGGCTGCATCTGCAACAGCTTCTTAATGATGACCACTGACTCTGTGATGAATAGTTCATCACAGTGAAACAGTAGCTACACCAGGCCAGTGAGGCAGGTGTCACAGACTCGTCCTATGTTAGTTGCACACCATCCAGTGGCCTGGATCATGGTGCCATAAAGTCCTTGTCCATGCTGTGAATATAGGTCTGGAATTTCTGTAGGACAGTAAGGATTCTAGTTTCATTAACTAGGTTGTTCAGCACTTCCAGCTTTAGGGTTTTGATCTGGGTGGAGTTGATTGATCTGATACAGAGGCTTTTCAGGTAGGATTGAAACACACTGGATGCTCAGTGGACATGGTGGCCACGTACTGAACCTTATTGTAGAGAGGACAGGGTCAGAGGTACTGGGAACTTGGGCTGGGGCAAAGGGTGCTAGGTGTGGGGAAGAGAGGTGGACCAAATAGAATGGAGTAGAAAACAAGTTGGAGGAGGGCAACAGTAGGAAGAGGGCAGGACTGGGGTCAGTGCCCGGGTACGTGGGCCAGGATAGAGAGGCTGGATCTAGGCCCAGCATTCTGGAGAAGACTTTTTTTTTTCTTTTGACCACAAAATATTTTATTTAACAATTTGCATTTTGGAAAAACAGAAACTCCTGCCTCAGAGGAAGCTTTTTGAATCAAAAGTCCCTGGCAATTGTGACAGAGAACAATGGGCAGGGCTGGACTGGAAGAAGCTGAGGGAGCCAGGAGGGTCTCACCTCACAGGAATCACATCAAGTGCTGGCCAAGGATACAAGAGACTGCTCCACCAACGAGGCCAGGCCTTCAAAGTGACAAGAATAAATGAATCCGGTCATACAAGCCTCTAGAACATTTTGGAAAACATTCTGTGGGTCTTTCCTAGATGATCAAGTGAATCAGAAAAATGGAAAGACCTGTGCTAATGACACATTCACAGTTTCTACACTTAGATTTAAAACACCAAGCAAACTATGTTCTCCCAGCAGAACATACAGAAATTATCAGCTAATGATTTTTTAAAGATTTATTTATTTATTTGAGAGAGCGCGCGCGCGCGCACGTGTGCGTAGGCGAGCATTTGTGCGCACCAGCTGTGGGGGAGGGGAGTAGGTAGGGACTGAGGGAGAGGAGACACTCTTCAAGCAGATTCCCCTCCCTACCCTGATATCAGGGCCTGAGCCGAAACCAAGAGCCACACAACTGACTGAGCCACCCAGGCGCCCCTCCTAATAATTTTTATAAATATTTAAACCCTTCTTCAGTCTGTTCAGACTTAAGAATGTAACTAGTTTTTTTTTTTATTTATTAGACAGACACAGCGAGAGAGGGAACACAAGCAGGGGGAGAGGGAGAGGGAGAAGCAGGCCGCCACGGAGCAGGGAGCCCGATGCAGGGCTGGATCCCAGGAGACCTGAGCCGAAGGCAGACGCTTAATGACTGAGCCACAAAGAATGTAATTCTAGTTTTAAGAATAGTCTACGAAGGGGGCGACTGGGTGGCTCAGATGGTTAGGCGTCTGCCTTCGGCTCGGGTCATGATCCCAGGGTCCTGGGATCGAGCCCCACATCGGGCTCCTGGCTCAGCGGGGAGTCTGCTTCTCCCTCTCCCTCTGCCTCTCTCACTGCTCATGGTCTCTCTCTCTCTCTATCTCTGTGTCTCAAATGAATAAATAAAATATTAAAAAAAAAAAGAATAGTCTACGAAGCCTCAAAACTTTGAGTCCACTAAGAGGAAGTTTTCCTTTGCACTTTAATTTACGGCTAATAATCAACCTATCAGCTAAGGAAGAGCTTAGGGTGAAAGGAATTCCCGGATGTAGATGATGGGTGGCACCTGGCGGGGGAGGAGCCTAGAGTTAAAAGATGGTGGGCAGCTGCTAGAGCAGGGCGGAAGGAGAGCGTGGAGGAGCTGTCTGCCTGCCAGCGTCCCCTAGATGTGTGTTAAATTAGATGCCTGCCCTCCTCAGGCCGATGCTTTCAGATTAGCAAATGAGCGTCTTTCCCAGAAGGTCTGGACACCTCGGGAACCGCTGTCTCTGCGCTGAGCCCGGGGCAGGTGAGTCCACGGTTCTCAGATTGTTACGTAGCCTTGTGAATCTCGGCGCCTGGAGCCCTCCTGGTTTTCAAAAGTGAGATGTTTTGGGGGCTTCTCCCTCAGCTGCAGATCTTAAAAGTTGGGGCGACTGGTGTGGGGTTCAAACCCTTTGCATTCGGGGAGAAACTCCTGGTTTTGAGTTCCGCTGGGACTGTAGGTGGCTATGGACGCCAGGGGGTGGGCGGGGGTGGGCGGCCCGTGGTGAGACCGTGCCTCGGACTCCTACCTGCTTCTGTGTGGGCCTTCTTTCCTGGGATAGGCAGGAGTTGCGCACACAAGCTTTTAGGTTTTTTTTTAGAGGAAGTTGTTCTATATCTAGACGCAGATTTGGTCTGTCGGTGGGATGAAGTGAGTTGAGGTGCTTTTTACGTTGCCGTCTTGAACCCGGTCAAGTTCTGGAGGCTGGAAGCCCTAGAGCAAGGTGCTGGCACGGTTGGGTGAGGGCCCTACACATTTTAAACAAGCGTTAACTATTCTTTTACAAATGGGTGGTAATGTGGAGAACAAAGGCAAAAGAAATATAGAAAAAATTTAAATTTCCTTACAATTTACAGCTCATTGACGAGTACTTGAGACAGCAAAGTGACCTTCCTCAAGGAGCTTTCCTATCTCCATGTTAAGACTTTGCTAGAAGAAAAGGCAACCTTAGCTTGACATTAGCCACACCTCCAGGATCCTGTGTGGTTTTTAACATATGAAATCCCTTTGGAAGCCTCCTTTATCTCTACCCTTCGCCCCCACTCCCCCAAGATATGTGTTAGCGACTATCTTCCAAACATGTGGTCCACTGATAACGCATCTAAAAAGGGTCTCATGACTAAGGTTTTAGTAGGCAGCAGTAAATGACCTTAGCCTAATAATAGCTAGCCCCTCAAGGTTCTGAAAACCTTGCTTCCAAATTCTTTGAGACTTAGGCTCTCCTGACTCCTTCCCAACTTGAAAGTCTATAATCAGTCACTCCTCACAACCCCAGTGCAGCTCATTCTGCCCACGGGGCCTGTCCCTAGGCTTTAATAAAACCACCTGTTTAGGGCACCTGGGTGGCTCAGTGGGTTAAGCTTCTGACTCTTGGTTTTGCTCAGGTAATGATCTCAGGGTCATGAGATAGAGCCCTGTGGGTAAGGAGTTTGCTAAAGACTCTTTCTCCCCCCCTACTCTGCTTCTCCCCTGCTTGAGCTCTCTCTCAAGTAAATAAATAAAATCATAAAAAAAAAAAACCCACCTTTTTTTTGCACCGAGGATGTTTCAAGAATTCCTTCTTGACCTTTTGCTCCCAGACCCCAACATTTCAAATCATAATGTTTGTATTCTACCCCTCTGGTGCCAACTTACTAATTTACTGTATATCCATCTACCCATATATCTGCACGTAACTCTGGAATATCACTTCTTCTACCCCTCCTGCCCCCACTTAATAGCTCAGATCTTTCTCCTTCCTCTCTGAAGTTAATATAGAGAAAGCAGGGGGTGATCTTGCTCAGGCAATCTTGGAAAACAGCAAAATAGGACTATTAATATGATGTTTTAGTTCTGGCTCCACAGAATTTTCCTTGAAGTATTGTTCCATCTCCAGATTGACACCTGACTCCATCACCGTAACAATTCATGTCCCCTTAAAAATATTCAGGCATAATCTGAAGAAGTAAACAGGATTATCACTGGCGTCTCGTCTCAAAAGCTATGTCTTCTTGTGAGTTTTGGCATGTATTAATGCTCCAACAACCTGTGTAAGGGTCTAGAGGCAGAGGGCTTCTCACCATCTTCGTACTGGAATGATAGAAAACACACATAGCAAATGAGGTAGAGTTAACAAACAAAAACCAATTATGTTCAAAATATAGCAACTGTATGTTTGCAGGTATTTGTAAACGCTTAGGGACATTTTTTTTTTTTCTCTCAGAAAACATACCCTGAACTTTCCTGGGCCTTCCCCAGGGAAGGGAAGTAGGATTTGGGAATAGTCATCTGGCCTTTATTATTTTAATAGTTTTCTGTTAGTGTCATTATTGCAAAATTTAGGTTGCTTTCATTTTGTTTTGCAATTGTCACATGTTCCAGTACATCCTGAATATATATTTTTAAAGTTCGCAATGGTAATAAGTTTAAAAATAGTTTACCTTTATGTATACAAATAACAATAGGAGATTTATAACAAGAAATGTCTCCAGCATAAAAATTTTTTTTTAAATAAACAGGTTACAGAAAGATGACTGGTTGCAATGAGAGATTATCTGTCCATTAAGGTGTGTATTAGGCAGAATTCATTCCAGTTAAAATGAAGCATTTAAGCCTCTTTCACGAATTTATCTATAGAAATTTCCTGGGAGCATTTTGGAAGAGGGTTTTTTTCCCCCAGTGTCTCACCTGGAAGGAGGTGAGGTAGCTCTTGTCTGAAGTACAGCATCTCTGAAAAGACCCAGAGTTATATACAGATATATGGATAGATGGATGTATTAGTAAATTGTTATGAAACCATCTTGACAGATGTAAGGCTACAAATGTACATATATACATACACACATGCCATAGCATGGTATCGACTTCTCTTCACAGTAGGCACTCTTTATTGGCTGAGATTGACCTAGGGAATGGCAATTGGCACCAGAGGAGTAGAATTACAAACATTATGATCACTGTAGCATGACCGAGAGAGAGAGAGAAAGGAGATGCTGAGCCATGGCGTTCAGGTTGAAGCCGTAGGTCTAAACCTTGGCTGTCCATTACAATTGCCTAGGGAGCTTTCAAAACGACATAGTAGAGCCCCACCCTCATAGATTCTGATTTAATGCTCTAGAAGGGGCTTTGGCAGTATTACCTTTAAAAGCTCCCCAGTTGATTCTAATGTGCAAGTAGGGTTGCAAATCACTAGATTAGAAAAAAAGAATACATCATAGTGGGTGGCAAAGTATATATTAGTAGAGCAAATGTGATAGTGATCAGTTAATAAACATTGCAAACTGGAAAAATACTATGATCACTTATAAGACCAGGCATAAGTCATGCTAGTAAGGATTCTGAAGCCTGAAAGAAACCGAGTTGTAGTACACACCAGGGTAGCCCAGCACCTGAGGACACATTAAAAAGGAGAAGAAAGACCAGACCAGCACAGAGATAATTTATTCATCCTACAATCTGGACACTACTATCTCAATTACACTGGCTCACGGTTCTTCTCAGTTTCTTACCGAGAAAGAACTAGTCAATCGTTTTGTAACCTGCTATATGCCCCCATGTAGTCTGTTATCTATATTTACAGTCAGGTTAACATAGAGTAAAACACTCAGGGTTCTCATTACACATTTGGGCATATTGGATCTAGGTAAATCTTTTCAGTTCTATTCTGGAGAGGTTACTTTGTAATAAAACCCGTCCTAAATTCTGGTTGATACGGTTCAATAAACATTTATTGGTCATCTAATAGGAGTTGAGTATAGAGCATCTATTCAGTAAAATCATAAAAATCCCTGCTGTCAAAAGAGGTTACATTATAAGTGAGGGCAGGTCAGTTCAGCAGGGAAGGCACTTCTTTTTGAGGTATTTTTACCTAGTGATAAGTACCATGAATTAAATGAAGCAGAGTCTTGTGGTAGAGCACTTGGGGTGGGAATGATTCCGGGGTCTCTAGATAGGTTGGTGAGGGAAAATAGGTGAAATGAAATCTGAGTG
Organism: Halichoerus grypus; assembly: GCF_964656455.1. Classification (NCBI taxonomy): domain Eukaryota; kingdom Metazoa; phylum Chordata; class Mammalia; order Carnivora; family Phocidae; genus Halichoerus; species Halichoerus grypus. Next base: position 23,864,118 of record NC_135726.1, on the reverse strand, counting down.
AGTCCAACAAAAATCTGGGACAAAGGATGTTCCAGAGGACAGCAGATATAAAAGCTCCGGACAGAAAAGGAGTTATTAACATCAGCTGGGTCAGAGGATTCACCTGAAAAGTAGTTCAGTGGCCAAGTAAGTGCTTACCCCCTAATCCTCTTCTGATACACGAAACAGGTTCAGGGCTGTTCCTGAGAACTTTCTGTTTTGCTTAATCAAGAACTACCCAAATTCAGATGTCCTACCTAACTCCTCACCCGAGGCTGAAGACAAGCACATAGACGTAAAGTCTCATGCTCATATATTTATCGCACACAGCCTCACAGTGCTCAGTGGGAGGCTAGTTTGGTAATCACACCTATGAATAATTGATCTGGATGATTCTGTCTTCATTATCGAAAGCACAGCCTTAGGACTATCTCAATCAAGTACTGGCTTTCTGTAATTCTGTATTTCAAGTATTTTTCCCACATACTCTGCCCTGGTTTTCTTGGGTCCATCTGTTTCCTCCCTTGCACTGTTTTGTTAGTTGGGGAAAACAAGAGTGGGGCTTTCACCCCTTGCATATATCAAGTTTTATGCATGCACATCATAATCATCCTGGCCCTCTTGTTGACTCAGATTTCTATAGGCATGAGGCTTTTAGAAGTTTATGCTACTGTTAACAAAATAAGCAGATAAATAAAGGATTTGCTAGGCTCCAGAAGCTGATACACTATTCACAACTTGGATGATTTTCCATATTATTAAATAAGGGGCAAGTACCTTTTTACATTTTGATTTTTCATGTTTTTAATATATCTTCATGTTATTTGATGGAGTTTGATATTTAAATACTCTTCGTTCTGTTTGCGTGTTTTTAACTTTAATCCTTCTTGAAGTCATCCTGCAGACAAGCATGAGGCTTTTGGATTACTTGTTTTTTGATTATTGTTACCTTTAATTGTAATGCTAAAATTTTGATAACATTTTACTATATAATAACCCAGTAACTCAAATCATATTTTTGGCTTAGAAGGCTTGAATTTTTAACAGAGCAAGTGGGGGATTATCAAGGTCTATAATGATTTTATCTGGAAAAGTTCAACACTATCATTCTAGTATTGACTGTTGTGATTAAGTTAACCATCTTATTCATTCAGTCTGTTAAAAAACAAATAAACAAAAACCTTAATTGGTACCTGGGTGGCTCAGTCGGTTGAGCCTCTGACTCTTGATTTTGGCTCAGGTCATGATCTAAAGGTTGTGGGATTGAGCCCTGTGTCGGGCTTGTTGGGCTTTGTGCTCAATGCTGAGTCTACTTGTCCCTCTCCCCTCTCTCTGTCTCTCAAATAAATAAATAAAATCTTAAGGAAAAAAAGGCCTTGAAACACTGAGAGTGTAGATAGGTGTTTTGTTGGTGAAGGAAAGATTCAGTGATTTTATAGTAAAAAAGAACTAAAAAAATATAAATGTTTTTCTTTATCTATGATAGAGTTGTCTCATGGGAACCACCTGTAATAAATTTTAAACTTGAAAATACTCATCTTCTTGGTTCAGACAACAGTATATCTTCACCTTCTGCCATTTGATATTAAAATATATCTAGGGTGAAGACCAGGTAATTTCTTTCCTGAAGTAATAAAGATCACTTTATTCTTTTTAAGGCTTTCAGTTAGTTTTTTATTATTTGAAGATAATTTTCTAAGTTATGTCTAGTAGCTGTCTGTAAATAAATCCAGAACCTGTATTTATTAAAACTTCTATCAGCAGTCATTCCAAATTATTTTAATACTATTTATTATTAGTCTAATACCTAGATTATACTTAGCAATTTTTATAGATTTAAGAAAATAATCCATATTTAATTCAGACGATAAAATGTTATTAGAATTTTTTTGTAAGGTGGGATGGTGATGGTCAGCATATGAAAGTTGAATATAAGGAGTTTACATTTTGAACCTAGAATGGTTTTTGGCACATATTTGGCACTCAATAAGTAGGGTGGTTGGAAGGAAGGAAGGAAACTGAGTTCTATTACTTTCTATCTGAGATAGTATTTTTTTCTTTTTTCCAAGATATATGAAGCTTATTATATGCCCTAAATGACAAGGCTCTGTTTTCCAAAGTTTTTGTTATATTTTACTGGAATGGCCATTTTTGCAGTATATGTGGTATGAGATATAAAGAACAAGAGAGACTAAAAAGGTTTTTCTATCTTATTTCTGTAGCTAGTCTTAAGAGGGTAGTAGTTAATTTTATTTTATTGTTGAGAAGGAATAAACTTGATCTCTGTCAATTATGGGGGGAGTGGAGTGCACACATATCTGGCAGTTTCACACATAAGTAGTTATTGCTGGATTCAAAAATTCCCAAATAAATCAAGTTCAGTACTAACTTTGAACACATAGCTGTATTTTAAAAGTTTAAAGAGTCAATTGAATTATCTGTTTATCAAAGTCATATGCTTTTTTTCCCTTGGATTTCAAAACTGGACTAGGCATATCATGAAAACAGAATTTTCATAAAGATTGTAAAATATATAGACAAGAGATATCTAAGCAAATGAAAAATCAAATTGTGTTTCTAAATCAATAAAAGCAATAACAAGAAAAATTCCAAATATAGATAAAGTTTTGTTTCATGCCTTCAATCAAGTAGGCTGTCTGTGCAGTTTAATGAGCCTTTCATATTATTGAACTAGCTTACCAATTTATAACAGAAAGTGGAATTTAGACTGGGTCTACAGAACAACATTCATGTGTATGAATGGTGAAAAAAGCTGCTTTATACATCAGGAAAGTATGAAATTCAGGGGTAAAATAAAAGAAGAGCTTTCCCTTCTTCCCTAATTACTTTGTCCATTTATTGCATCAATATGAATTCATGGAGTCCTAATTGATTTAATGGATTATAATATAATATAATGATTTATTTAGATGCTCAAATTTGTCCGGAATGGGAGTCCCATCAGTGTGCTTTTGTGTCCTTCTGAGAAGTCTCCATCATTTCTCATTGTACATCTTTAAATTATAACTTAAGTAATGTTATATGACTTCCTGTATACTTCTATTCTGCCCCCTGCTGGCGGTGATAACACTGTTGTCATTCATACTTTTAACTTCTAAATATGTTTATAGGTCTTACAAAACACTATTATTTTTTATCATACACATTTGATTCATTTTATAGGTATTGAAAAGAAGGGAAAAATAAAATAAATAAAAAATAAAATAAAAATAAAAAGAAGAGGAAAATATGTTATAATTACCACATATTTATTATTTCTGGTGCCCTTAATTGCTTTCTGTAGGTACATATTTCCATCTGCTATTATTTTCCTTCTGTATGAAGAACTCCTTTAGCATTTTCTTGTAGCATAGGTTTGCTGGTGATGAATTCTTTTAGCTTTCTATATCTAAGAAAGTCTTTATTTCATCATTTTTCTATGTTAATTCTAGGTTGACCATTTCTTTAGTAGAATAATTGTTCTCTTGTTCTCTTCTGGCTTGCATTGTTTCTGATGAGAAATCTACCATTCTTTTGTTTAAAATCTACTTTTCCCTAGCTGCTTGCAAGACTTGCCCTTTATCATAGTAATTAAACAATTGGTTTAAGATGTGCTATTGCATTGTTTTCTTCATGTTTCTGGTACTTGGGATTTATGAAGTTTATTGGATCTGTGGGCTTATAGTTTTCATCAAATTTGGAAGAAAATCAGCCATTATATCCTCAAATTTTTTTTTAATTTTAATTTTATTTATGTATTTTATCCTGCCCTGATTTATTTTCCTTTGACTCCAGTTAAACAGGTGGTAGTCCACTTGTAGTTACCCCATGGCTCACTGATGATAGATTCTTTTTTTTTTTTTAAAGATTTTATTTATTTATTTGACAGAGAGAGAGAGAGCGAGAGAGGGAACACAAGCAGGGGGAGTGGGAGAGGGAGAAGCAGGCCTCCTGTGGAGCAGGGAGCCTGATGTGGGACTCGATCCCAGGACCCCGGGATCACGACCCGAGCCGAAGGCAGACGCCTAAGGACCAAGCCACCCAGACGCCCCTGATGATAGATTCTTTATTTTGTGTCTTTTTCCTCTCTGTGTTGCATTTTGCATAGATTCTGTTGCTATATCTTCAGGTTCTTAAATCTTTTCTCCTGAAGCATCTATTCTGTCAATGAAAACCAATGTGTTTTTCAAGGCAGACACTATACTTTTCACATGTAGAAGCTTAATTTGTTTTTCTTTGTTTTGTATGCTACTTATGTTCATTTTGCTACTTAACATTTTTAATGTTTCCCCTTTTTTCTTGAACATATAGAAATGTAATCATAATATTTTTAATGTCCTTGTCTAGTAATTCTATAGGCATATGTTGGAGGTATTATGAGTTGAGTTTCAGACTACTCAATAAAGTGAATATCACAGTAAAGTGAGTCAATAAAATTTTTAGTTCCCAATACATATAAAAATTGTGTTTATACTATACTGTTGTCTATTAAGTGTGCAATAGCATTATGTCTTAAAAAGTATACATATTAATTTAAAAATTAAGTTAAAATACTTTAATGCAAAATACTTAATAAAATTATAAATATAAAATAATATAAATATAAATCTAACCACCTCGGCAAGTCATAACCATGGATCACAAATCACCATAGCAAATGTAATAATGAAAAAGTTTGAAATACTGTGAGAATTACCAAAATGTGTCACAGAGACTTGAAGTGAACAAACACTGTTGGAAAAAATGGTGCCAACAGATCTACCAAACCTTCAGTTTGTAAAAAAATGCAATTATTTGTGAAGTGCAATAAAAGGAGGTATGCCTGTATCTGGGTTGTTTCTTGGTCTGTTTCTGTTGCATTTTTTTTTCTTTAAGGATCATACCTTCCTGATTCTTTAACTGGCAGTTTTTAATGAAATGCCATACACTGTGACTTTTAAATTTGTTGTTGCTGGATAGTTCTGTATATCTTTAAATGTTCTTGAACTTTGTGCTAGAACACAGTTAAATTACTTGGAAAGATACGCTTTTGGTTATATGTTAGGTATCCTTAGATTAGACTAACCTACATCTAATTTTGCCCTACTACTGAGATACTATGGAGTTTTCTAAGTATTCTGATTTCCTATGAATTATAAGGATGTATCTTTCTGGTTGCATGATTCTTTTTCTGCTCTCAAGTAGTCTCACTTACATATGTGTTTATCACTGATGAGACAAAGATTTGAAGAAATGCTGCAAGATTTTCATTGCTTTCTTTCTGTGTAGGATCACTCCTCTCCAGTTCTGTGACCTGCAAACCTTTCCCATCTTGACCTCCTGCTTTTAAATTACCTCCTATTTACCCCATTGGTGAGGAAGGGATTTTCACCCTAGACCTTTGAGGATAACCAAACCTATGTCACCCAACATTGGACAGAGGAGACTGACCATAGTCACGTGTTATTTGTCACATATATTCAATCTGGAGGAGGAGGACATAGCATACCACTCAGGGCCTCATAGAGGTGGCTTTCGGGAACAGTGAACAACTGGAGGCTATGGGAGTCAGGCTTTGTGGTACTGAGAGGGTGTGGTGACCCCCAGTTCCTATGAGAAAATATGATTGATTTGTTGGATAATTCCATGAGCTGTCAGTGGAGCTCACTATTCCACTTTAAGCCTGAAGGTTGTTTGGGTAGGAGACCTCAACTGTGAGGGCAGAATTGGGAGGTGAACTTGTGGTTAAGCCATTTGAGACCCTCTTGGTTTCACCAGATATAAAGGCAGCATATAATATTGGATCTTAATTTTAGGCCTTACACCACACACCCGACTCCAGTCTCCATCCTCTGAGCTTAGTGGCATTGATGGGCTCTGACTGGGTCTTTCTTCTCAGTACAGCAGTCTGGAATCCCTCACCAGGACATAACCTGGGAATAATCATAGAGTTCACCTCTTTCAGGTATCACTGTCCTGTGTCACCTTATGTGCATGGTCGGAAAAATATTTCATTGACTTTGTTCATTGTTTTTATTTTTAGTGAAATGATAAATCTGCCCCTTGTTACTCCATCTTGGCCTCAGCTTCCATTTGGCATGGTACACTTGATAAATTGAAATTTAATGGAAAGTTTATCATTATTAAGCAAATGTTAAGTATTTGATCATTAAGAGAAGGATTTCACCACTATTATGTTTAAAAGGTGCCCTGTCCCTCCAGAATCCTAGAAAAAGTATGATTGTAGTATGATTAGGGGAAGAAAGGCATAAAAGGGAAACAAAATCTAGTGAGTATTTGGAAAAAAAAAAAAAAAAGGGAAAGAGTACATTACATACCAGTAAATAGTGTTCTTACCATTAACATTCCCCTTTCATCCCTAGACTTGAATCTGAAGACTCACAATTTTGAAAATGAAGAGGCATGTAGGCAGTTGATTTTTTTAAAAAAAGATTTTATTTATTTCAGAGGGAGAGAAAGAGAGAGAGAGCACGCGTGCGAGAGAAGCCCAATACGGGGCTCAATCACAGGACTTATGACCTGAGTCGAAGGCAGATGTGTAACTGACTGAGCCACCCACGTGCCCCTAGGCAATTGATTTTGAATAAGTATTTAAACTCTTTCAACGCAATGCTCCTACCAAAAAAAAAGAAATTTTTTTAAATGTGGGAATAATATGGACATCAGTGATTTTGTTTTTTGCAAAAACGTATAAAACCTACACAGGTACTTTACACAAGGTTTGCCACACAAGAGGTGCTCAATAAATATCATTTCCACTTAAGCCAGTTTGATTACTTCTGAAGGAGTTTCATGTCTCAGAGTTGCCCTCTTTTTGTACAAACTAAAATTATTTTACCAACTAGCTGATTTTGATTTTGTTTTTGCCGTTTTCTTTTCCATTTCCTCACTCTGGGAGGCTATAAACCATGCTGTGTCCATAAGTAAATAAAAAAGTCCTCAGCTTCCCCAACAAAGAGTATTTTTTGGCAAACTCACTGCACTTACGTGAAGTGTCAGAATTTCAAAGCCTCCCTAAGGAGTCTGGCAGACATATCTAAGGGAAGGTAACTGAGTGATTATGAGTCCTTTTTAAGGCAATAAGGCCACTCTCCAGAAAGAAAGTCAGGCTGTGTTAAGAGTCACTTGCTTATCCTACAAGACCTATAGCTGCAGCAGAAAATACATGTAGGCAAAGCATAAGATAGTGTTGGCTCGGGCGCCTGGGTGGCTCAGTTGGTTAAGCGACTGCCTTCGGCTCAGGTCATGATCCTGGAGTCCCGGGATCGAGTCCCGCACCGGGCTCCCTGCTCAGCGGGGAGTCTGCTTCTCCCTCTGACCCTCCCCCCTCTCAAGTGCTCTCTCTCTCTCTCAAATAAATAAATAAAATCTTAAAAAAAAAAAAAAAAAGGTAGTGTTGGCTCGAACAGGGGAGTTCACTTGAGAGCCATGAATTACTTTTTAAAACTTTACAATAGTAAGTATACAGGAGAACTGTAATCCTTTTGATTATGTTCAATCCATAGGATAGTCAGTTGTGTTAAGTTTGTATTGAGCAAATTAAATCATTTTCAGTATATTGTACTTGAATGTTTGGACATAAAGGTGCTGTGAACTACATAGATAAGGACTTGCTAGCATTAACATTCCAACTTCTCAATTACTCATTCCATATAGAGCTAATTATCTAAGATCTCTGCACCTCACTTTCCATCTCTTGTTAATAATGGACATTTCATAGGATTTTTTCTGAGTGTTAAGTAAACCAACACAAGTAGAAGATCAGTCATGGTCCAAAATTCATAAAAGGTCCCCAGTGAATGATTGCCGCTCTTACTACCACTACTAGTAAATTGTGACCTGTTACTACATTTATCATTAAATGTTTGTTTTCAAACAATGGATATTTTTAGGTTCTTCCATTGCTTGCCAAGAGCTCCTAAAATCAACAAGGAAACAGAAATGAAATATTAAAGGCACGATGATGGAAACTCAAAAAATGAAATCTATCATTTAAGAAACCATGGCATTTAAAATATAAAGAATTATTGCTCATATTAAAAAAGAGAAAAATTGGGAGAATAAAATAGCACTCTACCACTGTAACAGCTTTTTGCCTTGTGTATATTCACTCATTCATTCATGAAATACTTATTAAGCGCATATAATGTTTGAGCCATTATTCTTGGCATTGTGGATAAAGAAGTTAACAAAACATACAAATTTGAGCTCTCATGGAGATTGCAATTTCTTAATGGGAAAAAGAGAATAAATATCATGCTATATCCTTTCCAATCTTATCCTATTCCTCAGAGGGTGATATATATTATGGGAAAAAATAAGAATGAGAAGAGGAATAAGGAGTGTGTGTATGGGTAGAAAGGATTGTAATTTTAAATAAGATGGCAAGAGAAAAGCTCAGTGAGAAAGTGCGAACAAAGACTTGAAGAAGGTGTAATTTTGGATTACTGGATAGATGAGCGTATTCAAGGCAGAAGAAGCAAGCGATGCATAGTCCTGCATAGGATCATGCCTGTCGTCTTGATAGAACATAGATAATGAGTGTAGTTAAGTGAGCGAGCAAGGGTCAGTCCTATGATTTGAGGGTAGAGGGTTAATGAAAGGAGAGTAAGTATTCAGAAGACAGGTGGTCTTAATAGGTTATTCTCAGTGCATTGGCTTTTTCTTTTCAAGAGATGGGAGAATCATCCCAGTTCTGTGCTGAGAAGAGATTAAAGAGAGGAGTAGGGAGGGGCACCTGGGTGGCTCAGTCGGTTAAGTGTTGGTTTTGGCTCAGGTCATGGTCTCAGGTTTTGAGTTGGAACCCTGCATGGGGGCTCTGTGCTCAGTGGGGAGCCTGACTGAGATTCCCTCTCTCCCTCTCCCCCTCCCCACCCTCCCCACCACTCTCACATGCTCTCTCTCAAATAAATAAGTAAGTAAACCTTTAAAAAAGAGAAGTAGAGAGAAAAGTTAGGAATTGGGGAGTGATTGGATTCCTCATCTATTTTGATGTGATTAAATATGGGATATAAGAGAAGGAGGGAAGTCATGGATAACTCCAAGGCATTGGCTTGAGTGGGATGGAATTTCCAGGTAGAGAGAGAAAAAGACAATGCCAGTGCAAGTTGGAAAATAGTAAGATCAAGAATTTGGTTTTGGGGATATTAATTTTTAGGGCATTCTTAGACATTCGTGTCAGGAAAATATTTGGATACAAGCCTGGAATCCAGGGTGGAGATCCAGGCTAGAGATACAAAATGAGAGTCATCAGGATATGGAATTTTTTTCCATATTTTTTTCACTCCTTGTTTGTAGACATTTTGAATTTATATATCCTATTGTTCAGCATTACATTAACATTTAAAAAAACATATTGCCTCATAGCAACATGGAGTATTACTTTAAGGGCAATGGAAGGTATGTGGCAGATCTGGGTGTGGGTGGTTAATTTTACCAGGTATCATTTTGACAGCTTTGAGCTTGGACATGCTCTTTTAGATTTGTGATCCTCAGTTCCTCACTTGCAAATAAGAAACAATAATACCTATTTTATATGATTTTTGGAAGGGTCACATTTTATCCCATTCTTCAAAATTTTAGTTTTTAATTATGAAGTGATATAGGATGTGCAATGTATTTAGTGCTTCATATTCTTTACTTACTTTAATCCTCACTAAAAATATAGAGGTAGGTGGGAATTATCCCAAAAGGAATATAGAGCCTCAGGAAGATTGAATAATGTACTCATGTTAATATAGCTAGCAAGTAGCAGAATCAAACATATCTATTAACTAATTGTTTTTGTTTTGCTTTTGCTTTTGTTGTTTCTACACGCATTTTATATAATATCAATCTAAGGTTCTAGGAATAGAATAAGCACACAATAATTCCTCACTGTTTTCATTATTATGCATGTGAGAAGGTTGGTTATCAGTATTAGAGGAGTATCTAAATTTCTATGACAATCAAACAAAATTTCACCTGAATGAATAATGTATGTACAGTAGTTCTGGTAGCAAAATACTTTCAGTAAATTCAGTATCTTAATTAAGCAATATTTATAATATTTTATTTATTAAAATAGATTTATTTATAAATATGTTAATATTTATAAATATATATCCATATGTGAATTTCAGTTGCTCAGTATATGGAATAGTACAGTATACTCAACATCTTACTCAATGAATTGCTTTAAAATCAATGCCAAGTGGATCCATGGCATCTCTCTTACCCACCCGCTGGTACTCTTTACTGTTCCCTTCCAGTGCCTTCCATTGTAAAGAATCTGTCCCAGACATCTAGATGTAATCTCATGTTTCTGTACTGAATGAAACCAGCCTGTAAGCTGCCAAATAGAGTTGAAAAGGTATGGATGGTGAAATTTTCTTTGAATTATCTGTGTTATAGCCAAGCTCAATTTAAATAACTCTTGATTCTGTAGATAAGTAGTGTATATTGCTAGGGTGCTTTCTTCTGTAATTATTATTTATCACATATGTTTTACTTATATAATAAAGAATTTTTCTTATAATATCATATATGTCACAACATATATTACTATATTCAGTATATAAATGCCAAAAGGTCTGTGCCCTAGTAGTCAAGCATGTACAAGAGCACAAGTGTTGGGCATGAATTGTGCATTTGATGTCCCACTTAGGTGAATCTGATTTATGTGGGTAACTTCTCATAAAATTAACCATTCTCATCTGTAGAATGGAAAGGGGACAGTCTTCTTTCAGGGTTTATCACATGCTTTGCAACATTATAAATAACATCATTAGTGACATCTATGATAATAATTTTAAAGCCCAATATTTATTGGGTGCATATCGACTAAGTAGGTGCTCGAAATGTTTACATGAACTAGTGAAAATAATGCTTCCGATAGCCCTCAAAGGCAAGCATTATAATTCTATACCCTTAATAGATAGATTAGAAACTGAGGTATAGAGAGGCTAAATATCGTGCCCCAAGAGGCATAGCTGGCATTTGCCTCCCTGTTAAAAGAGCAAGATAAGCTTTTCAGAGCAATCATGTCCAATAAAACTTTCTGCAATGCATAAATATTGTATATCTACTCTGTCCTGTATGAACAAGTAGCCCCATGTGGCTGTTGAGCATTTGAAATGCGATGAGAGGGATAGAGGAACAGAATTTTTAGTTTTATTTAATTTTAATTACAGTTTAAATTAAGTAGCCATATGTAGCTAGTGGCCAGCATATTGTACAGTGACAATGTGGAGTAAAAATATATTACACTGTGAGACCCTTCAGGGCTTGTACTGTGTCTCATTTGGCTTTGTGTCAGGGGCCAGGACCGACTTGGAACACAGAGGTGCACAGTGAATGCTTGCTGCAGTAAAGAAGAGATTTATCGGTGGGTTCTACCCTCAACTTGTGGGTCTAGTTTCTGGTTTGTGGGTGTCCCATTACAGCTGTCCATTGTCTTTTACGTTCTTGCTTAGTGAGCCTTTCCTTGGCTTCATTTCAAGCTTCTCAGCTGGGTTTAGACACCAAAAGTGTCACCATTTGCCAGGGAGGAAGTATAAATACCAGTTGAGAGTGTGGGTTTTGGAGTACAGCTGCTTAGTTTGATATCCAGTCTCACGACTTCTGAGCTGAATATCCTTTCTTAGAGAAGTTTGTTTAACCTCTGTGCATCTCCGTTTCCTGTTCTGTCAGGTGTATATAATAAAAGTTCTCTGCATGAGATTGTTGGGAGGGTAAATGGAGATGGTCCTTGAAACACTTTGCAGAATATCTGGCAGGTAGATTACAATCAACAAATATCTGTTTTTATTATTTTTCTTAAATTTTCCTATTTGTGCCTTCAAACCTCCAATACATCACAAATGTAAAATTTCAGAATATTTTATGGAAAACATTTTGAAACATTTATTGTGTCTGCAGGATGCTGATTTACATCCTTTATTTAAACCATCATTTTTTGAGCTACAACAACTTGGCAAATCCTTGAGGTGGAACAAAGAGTATAAAGATAAGTAGAGCACATCTACTGCCTCCAAGTTCACAATCTGGTAGGAATGTGAGCATTATAGAGGAAATAAGTAGGAGGCAGTGATCATCATTACTGGACAGGCAGGAATTGTCACGGAGATCTTAGAAGAGGTGATATCTCACTGGGTTCTAAAGAAGGCTTAGCATTTTCTGGATGCATATAAAATATAAGCTTCACTGATCAGTCTATCCTTTGCTATTGGAAACTTAATGAATAAATCATGAAAAGAACTTCCTCCTCCTCCATCATCATCTCCTCTTCCTCCCTCTTCTCATTCTTCTGCTTCTACTTCTTCTTTTGTTTCCTCTTTATGCAGGTTGAGTCAAAAAAAAAATCTAGAAAGTGAAAGTCAGTCTTGTATCCAGATCATGCTTTCTCTACAAAGTGTTAAAATGGGTACTAGGAAGAAAGAGACAACAATAATTAGTATGTGATTATGCCAGAGGTCTCACGCTATAGCTGATGCCATATTAAAAGTTTAAAAAAATCCAGATAACAGGAATATCTCAAATGAAATACAATTCTTTTAGGTATTAAAAAAAGTATGTCAAATAATTGCCACAGCTGGTAAGTTGATGGGCAGTGTATTTGGAGGTGAACATGGGGCGCATTGAAGAGCAGCTTGAGGTTACATCACTGTAATTATGTATGGGTCCCAGACAGTCTACACAGCCTTGTCCTGCCAAGACTCCTCCTATAACTATGCACAACCCATGCTACCAACAGAGCACATTGCACAAGAAATTATACATTTTAAATTAGATGCCAGAAAGAGTCTCTCTAACTGCATAGGGAAGACAGCTGCACTAAGATATTTGGCCATCTCTGTTTTTTTATGGTTTAGCTCAATGTATTAAAAATGAGTGAAATATTTTAGATCTCTGTTACCAGTGCGCTAGGGCATGGTGACTGAGAGTTCCCGAGATAGTTTTTGTTCAGATCCTGTCTCTGATCATTCCTACTTGTGTGACGTTGGGTACGCTATTTAACCTATATGTGTCTCAGTTTTCTCAGCTGTAAATTAAATCTAATAATAGTATCTCCATTGTAGCATTGTTCTGATAATTAAGTCGGGCATCATATAAAGTGGATGGCCAGTAGCTACCATAATTAGTGGCCAATAAAAGTTAGATATTGCCTCTCCTATTACTCTGTCAGTGTAGACTGTGTCTTCTTCATGGACTGTGTTCTAACTCATATGGCTTTTAAAAAATGGTTGTTCAGGGGCACCTGGGTGGCTCAGTCAGTTAAGCCTCCAACTCTTGATTTTGACTTAGGTCATGATCTCAGAATCTTAAGATTCTCTCTCCCCTTCTTCCTCTACCCCTCCCCGCTGTGCACTCTCTCTCTCTCTCTCTCTAATAATTGTTCAGTGAAGCAATGAGTAAACAAGAGCCCTGTATTTATATGGATTTTGGAATCATGCCAACAAATCATTTTTCTCTGATTCCAGCATTGTAATATTAACCTTATACTCAATTTGAATAAGTAATGCCTTTAATAATAAAATTATATTATCAAATGTCTGTAATACTCCATATTGGGGACAAAAGATGGTGTGTGGATTATTTTTAGGAATTATTTTAATGTTCCCATTGATATTCATTCACTGCTTATTTGTTCACTTTGTCATTGGTTAATAATCACTTGCAGAAAAATGTTTGCCAGTTCCAAAATTTAGGTATGGATATGTATATATGTAAATATATACATACACACAGAACTTCATAGATTGTCATTGTGTAGTGTTGAAGTTGGGACTTAAGCAAATGATGGAAAACCACTTTTTTCACGGAACAGGCATTAAGAAACACTCTACAGTTACCCTGACAGCAATGACATAAAATTTTTCTCCTGCATTTTTTCACAAAGGACAGGAGAGTGTCAGGGTGGAGGGAGAAATCAGAAACCACTAGAATGTGGCTTTCCATTTGGATAAAACACACTTTCCCTATTAATTGTAACTCACCACATATTATGAAGATCTGAACTCCAGAAAAGTTTTATAAAATGTAAATAAAAAGAAATACAGCATTTCCTTTAATGAATACCCTGGGCAGCAGAAGAAAGGAAATGGATCATTTCAGATGCTTTAATTAAAGTGTTAATCAAATCAGTTATTGCATTGGAATTAGTCAGGAATATTTTGCAGTACTTGAATTGTTTTTGTGTGTTTGTTCGTTATAACCCAACACATTATTCCCAGCAAATGTATGGAAATGATAAGCTCTACCAAAATTCATGGGTTTGTGTGTGTGCATGTTCACTTCTCTGCTCTCTGGAAGAAGGCATTTCCCCCTAAACTCACCTAGTTTTTTGCTCCATGCTTACTCCTTACCCCTTGAAGGAGAATTCCCCTTGTTAGCTTTATCATTTGGATGGGGCTGTTCTGCCCTTTTTCCTTCAGTACTTCCTGCAGCGGTTAAAAGGGAGGCTGTGAACTTGCAGATGTTGTCATCTTTGTAGATTTTCTTCAGGTGAGGCAGAGGCTGAACAAGCCTGTTTGTCTATTTTACTGTAGCCCATTAAATTTCAGCCTTACTATTCACAGAATGCATCTTTATTTTCCGAGGCTCTCATTTTTTGCATAATTTGGGAGGGTTTGTTTTGACTGACCCCTTTGCAACCCCAACTCCCCAGCTCTCCTTGTTTTCTTAGAGAACGTTTGTGTCTATGGGACTTCTTTCCTCCCTCGGATTAACAACTGCATTCTTCAGCATTATCCCTGAGTAGAGAGATGGGTAGTACAAGGATGTCTCTGAAGGTCTTATGTTAAAATGTAAGATGTAGTGGGGGGGGGGGGGGAAGAGTTGTCAGTAATAAGGTTTTATCTTAATGTCGTCAAGTGACTTCTGGAGTTATCGCTGGCACATTTGTGAGTATTTGCCTCCACGACGGAGTCCGCTTTACAAAATCATTTTGTGCCAGAAGAGACTATTTAAAATTGTGCTCATGGTGCTGTCTCCAGGCGGGAATTTGTTATTAGCAGCGGTGATAAGGAAGGCTGCAGACATGTCATGACATTGGTTACCCTCAGGATAAGAGTAGATCAAGGCGTTCTGAGGAAAGGGCAGAAGAGAATTACTCCTTGTCACTGCCAGACTTTGTGACTACCAGCAAAGGATCATTTTAAGCTGCTTCCAACTCAGGAAATTGGGGAAATTGCAGCTTCTGCACCGATCACTGCTCCCCTCAGTCTGCCCCCTTCAAAGCTGTCGTTTACAGGGACTTCACTCAGGTCCATGGTCATGGCCGAGTTTTCCCTGCATGTAATTGAAGAATTACTTCATCTGAGTGTGCAGGGGCCTTAGGGTCACATGCAGTGAGCTGAAGTACTAGGAACACTGTTTCTACACATCTCGGCACACACGCCCATAAATGCACACTTGTTGTTTTGACAATATTGGCTATGAAATAGATGCTTGAGACTAATATGTGGGTGGGTGAGGTGGGGGGATGATTTTCCATTAATCAGAAAAGTTTAAAACCCAACAAAATAACAGTGACTTGAAATGAAAAGACTTAGGTACTCACAAATTTGAAACAAATTCATAGCTATTAATCAGTTTCTCCCATCTCTGAAATAAAGCACATGAAATGACTACAGAATTTTTGTGTTACATCAGTATAATTACGTCGTTCACTCATATTCTGGGATATTGTTAACACAAAACAAGGAGCTATTTAAATAAAAGGGAAGACTGAATTCTAGCAATATGCTTATTTTAGACTGAAGATTAAGCATTATTAGATATGAAACTTGCAAATCTTTAGTTATATTCCCTTTTATTCAAAGATCAAAATGTCCTTTATACACCACAGAAGAAGATGCTGGGTACATTTGGATTCAGTAGATATCACCAACTCTTTTTTCAAGTGTTCTGACTTTGGCAGAAGCCAAGAAGCAGTTTGCAAAGCACTTTTCCTTAATATTTAAATTCCCTTTGAGGTTTAAGAGAAATTTAATCCACATGTTTCTAATTCATTTGCACTCAACTCATAAAAAAATGTTCTTCAATTTGATCTCATTGTGGTCCAGGGGCATTAAAAAGCTTTCAAATGAGCCTTCCTCCTTGAATTGAAATCCAGATGTTGTGTTTTGTCAGCTCTAAGCAAATTCAAAACTCAAAAAAGTCTTGGTCATAAACGAGAAGGCACAGATGGTTTTGGATCTTAGGGAGGAAAAAAAAATCCACAGATAATAGAAACTCTCTTAAAATATAAGGAACTATCATTTTTAAGGATTTCATTCAACTGGTGAGTAACATTATGCCCATTTAAAGATGGCAGTCTCTGCAGCTAAGGGAAATCAAATGATCTGAGGCCAAACTGTGAGTGAGAATATAGCCAGGAATAGACTCTCAGAGATCTTCTTTTTACTAATCACGAGGAGTGATTAAAATAAATAAATAGTAGGAGGGTGAAAAGGATGGAACCAAATGCTAAAGCCATATGGTAACACCATCAGGGATAGAAAAAAATAAGGTTATTTTTCACATTTCAAATATTCCCTCACATTAGCCACAGAAAAGATGGGAGGGAGAGAGGGAACTGAATATTGTGCAATATGAGAAAACAACAGTTACATTCTAAATAATCATATTCCTGGCATTTCCCAGAAAGTTCTGTTTTTCAGCATTCAAATTTTCAATCTCAATTTACTGTATCTTGAGGCAAAATGGGATTCCGTCCCTCTTAAATAGGAATTCTATTTGAAAAGTGCTTAAGTTTTTTTTCTAGATCTTTAAACCACTGGGCTGATCTGTAATCTTTTCACCTTAGCACGAATATCATTACCTTTTCTTAGTTACAAATTTCTTCATAACCAGGAGGAATTTACCGAAGCAGTATGCAGTTTTTGCTGGCAACTTCCACCTGAGAACTTTCTCATGTTTTTGAAAATCTTATATTTGGAAGACGCTTTAAATTTATTTATTTATTTGAGAACGAGAACACGCATCATGTGGGGGGAGGTGCAGAGGGAGAGAGGGTCTTAAGCAGCTCTGCACTGAACATGGAGCCCGATTCAAGGTTCCATCTCATGACCCTGAGATGACCCTGAGATCATGACCCTGGGATCACGACCTGAGCTGAAACCAAGAGTTGGATGCTTAACTGACTCAGCCACCCAGGAGCCCCTGGGAGATCTTTTTTTTTTTTTTTTTAAAGATTTTATCTATTTATTTGACAGAGAGAGACACAGCGAGAGAGGGAATACAAGCAGGGTGAATGGGAGAGGGAGAAGCAGGCTTCCCGCGGAGCAGGGAGCCCGATGCGGGGCTTGATCCCAGGACCCTGGGATCATGACCTGAGCCGAAGGCAGACGCTTAACGACTGAGCCACCCAGGCGCCCCCTGTGGGAGATCTTTAATACAAACTCTTTAGCTAAATGTTTTTCTTTCTTTCTCTCTCTCTTTCTTAAATGGAAGGTTTTTATTTTTATTATTATTTTTAATTTAAATTCAGTTAGCCAAGGTATAGTACAGATGTAGTGAAAAGAAGGGGCACCTGCACCTCACTGTTCATAGCAGCAATGTCCACAGTAGCCAAACTGTGGAAGGAGCCCAGATGTCCTTCAATGGATGAATGAATAAGGAAGATGTGGTTCATATATACAATGGAATATTACTCAGCCATCAGAAAGGATGAATAGCTAAACATTTTTCAATACTTGTTTAGTAGGATGTGGATCTTAGTGGGGGTTTCCCTTAGAAATTGCTTTAGAGTCAACCCAATCTAGGTTCAAATTCCAGCTCTACCCTTACTAGCTGGGTTATTTAGGGACTTTACATTGCTTCTCTTATCTTCTATTTTCTCACCTCTGAAATTTTGATAACATAGATATATTCAGGAAGTTTGTTGTGAGGACTGAGATGTGCAATATTCATTTATTACTTTTCTGTTCACTTTTCTTTTCACCAATACTATGAGTCATACTATATGGGTATAGCTCAGTCCTTGATAACCTCATGAAAACAAACAGAACTTGGTGGGAGATTGTTCTTTAATTCTTCAAGCTTTCTTTATTCTTGTTTTAACTGTACTTTATATGATAGTGCTATGCAATTCCTTTTGCATGTAAGTATTTCTTAAACATTGATTCCTGGTCTGGATTTGGCATCCTTCAGATCTAAGTCTCAAATTCTTCTCTGTTTCTTTCCAAAGAGAGATTAGAGGGTATCTGTGACTATCTAGCAGTTATTCACCCAAACTCATAGCAGCATCCCAACTTCCATGTTGAACCCCCCTTTCCTCTTCATTCCACGTAAGTCAAATGTGGTAGACATCAGGCCAGGCCCAGCAAGGCATTGGCTTAGTGTCAGGCAAGTGACGCAAGGAAAGATAATCAGGGCTACTGGAATTCAGTTGTAATACCTTTGAGTAAAAGAATCTTGAGCTTTCTTTGGGTCTTGATGAGAAGATAAGTTTGATATCTGGAGTTTCTTATAGCTTCTGCCAGTATGAGGGGGAAAGCTTGTCTGTAAATGGAGCCCCATACAAGAGAAGAGAGCAAAAACACCTGAGTTCCAATGACATTGGTTACATGCCTGGAATCAGCCATACCTGAAGCCTTTCCATTGCATAAGAAAACACATTTTTCCTTTCGCACCAGCCACTTTGATGAGAATTGTTTTATTTAATACTAATATGGAAAGAACACACGGGTAAGTGTTTTTTCAATGCATAATGAGATGGTTTTCATAAAAATAGTGACTAATAGCAATTATTTTTCTTCTTTTTATTACTGTTATTACTATGATTATTCCTTGTGGCTGAAAATAACAATAAAAGACAGTTTTCTTTTCTCATCTTAAACAGACTTTAAAGGTTTTTTTATTTTGTTAAAAGTTTTCAGTCCCAACCCCCAGACCTCATGGTGCTTGCAGACATAGGCAACTACTTTGTTCAAAGAAAAAAGTCATTCCTCCCTTAGATATGCCCAGCAGGTCTAATAAACTCCTGTGATTTCTCAGCCATTCACAGTTACTGCATGATGCTTACAACTGTGTTTCAACAGATCCTTCACACTTTTTATATCTTTTTTTATTCTCTTTCTGCAGACAGGCTTACTATTTAATACCTGCTCGGGTAGCCTGATACTATTGATTCTAAATGAGTTCCACTGCCTCTGGTTGTTGATTATCTGATAGTAGCCTTTTCTTTTGAGAATGGACCCTAATTTATACTCTCACTTATATTCTCTAACTTATTTTTTTTTTTTTTTAAAGATTTTATTTATTTATTTGAGAGAGAATGAGAGAGAGAGAGCATGAGAGGGAGGAGGGTCAGAGGGAGAAGCAGACTCCTTGCCAAGCAGGGAGCCTGATGCGGGACTCGATCCCGGGACTCCAGGATCATGACCTGAGCCGAAGGCAGTCGCTTAACCAACTGAGCCACCCAGGTGCCCCTATATTCTCTAACTTATATTAGTAATGGTGACCAAGGAGCCAGAGAAAGGTCTGTAGATGATAATTTTGTTAAGAAATGGGAAAAAGAAAGGAAATGGTTGTTAAAGAAAAACAGGAAGTAAATGGTGGAGATAAATAGGATGAAGGATAGGGACCGTAAGCACGCTGGGAGAAGGAGACACATTTGAATTGCCTTCTTTTGTACCCCATCTGCTAGTATAGTGACAGGCATTGTCATGAAATCTCATCTCCGTTTGCTTAAGGGCTGGGGTACTAACTGAGAGCCAGATCCTCAGCAAAAGACATGGTAGGAGTAGGTTTTGATGTTTATCCTTGTTCTGGTGAGTTTCTACATACAGTTATTTAGGGATTTACATAAAGAGTCTCTAATCCTGTTTTAGGGAGGCTTTTGGAAAAGTTTATTTGGGCAAAGGCAGTTTGCCTGCAGCTCTGTTGTCCTAAGTAGATAAATAAAGTTGCCTAAATTCGTTCTTACCACAAATATCTAAACATCTTTTTTGTGAAACTGGGAGATCAGGAAGGAAAACTCAACTATTTGAGGAGTTGGTTCAGTGGCTGGGGAGAAATGCAGATAGCATCTCTGCAGACTGTTGGTTAGATGTGGAGGATAGTAGTAAATAAACACAGTCTGGTTTCTTTGAGTTGAATGCCCTGTTGTGACGGCCGGTGCATCCCTGAATCATTCTCCTGGTCAGAGTGACATTCACAAGTAGCATCCAGGGCTGTATTTTTGGCCACTTCTCCATGCCCACTAACGTCTTGATGTAACTTTCATTACTACACATTGCCATCTGGTTCTTTTTTATTTATTTTATTTATTTTTATTATGTTATGTTAATCACCATACATTACATCCATATGATTCTTATATTGCTCAAGAAGATCACTAGTTCTTAGCACAACGTAAAATTTACCTGATATTTTTCTGAAATGGTGGTAAGTGACCTCTACCTGACCTTTCCTGCCCATTCTGTCCATGTTTTGAAGGTAGCAGCTGCGTGGTGGTGGAGTTTGTCTTAGAGTGATTTCTTAGAGTAATGTCTTGTAGTCACTATGTATCATATACAGTATTAAAATTATTATTATATAAGACAAAATAAATATAAATAATGTAGTATAATATAATTAATATAATAAATAATCACTTAATTTCCCAGAGATACTCTGCCACCTCTGCCATTGGTAAAACTAGAGGGTTTAATTGGATAATCAGTGGTTCTCTGAAGAGATGACATTTGGTGGCTCAAGCAGAGAATGGAGGGATCATTTGAGCAGTTTTGCTGGAATGGAATATATCACACCCAGCCCCTGCAGACTTCAGCTATTCTCAACTTTCAGTTGAATTGTTCATTTCAAGCCACCTGTTCTTTCTCATTGATGACACAAAACAACCATTTTTTAAAAAAAGATTTTATTTATTTGACAGAGCGAGAAAGAGAGAGGGAGCACAAGCAAGGAGAGCGGCAGGCAGAGGGAGAAGTAAGCTCCCCACTGAGCAGGGAGCCTGATGCAGGGCTCTATCCCAGGACCCTGGGATCGTGACCTGAGCCAAAGGCAGACGGTTAACGACTGAGCCACTCAGGCATCCCTGAACAACCATTTTTAAAGGAACCACAGATATTTACATATGAGTTGACTCAGCTTAAATTCCTTAATGTTTCCATTTTTGCTGGAAATAAGTACTTGTGAAATTATCTAAATATCTATGGTGATTTGCTTTTTTTTGTTTTTTAACTTTATAATACTAAGGAAAATACTAAAAAAAATTTTAACAGAGAACGAAACTATTTTATGTGCTGAAAGCAGAGACCCCTTCAGATTAAGTCATTCAATTTTGTGTTTATTTTGTAAAGCCAAATTAACAAAATTAAATAATAAGACTTGTATCCTTCAGGGAAAAAAAAAACATTTTTAGAGATGGTAGTTAAAAATGTGAGTTTTAATTAAGGAATATAGGGGCGCCTGGGTGGCTCAGATGGTTAAGTGTCTGCCTTCGGCTCAGGTCATGACCCCAGGGTCCTGGGATCGAGTCCCGCATCGGAGCCTGCTTCTCCCTCTGCCTCTCTCTCTCTCTGACTCTCATGAATAAAAAAATAAAACATTAAAAAAAAAAAGGAAGAGGGGCGCCTGGGTGGCTCATTCGTTAAGCGTCTGCCTTCGGCTCAGGTCATGATCCCAGCGTCCTGGGATCGAGCCCCACATCGGGCTCTCTGCTCCGCGGGAAGCCTGCTTCTCCTTCTCCCACTCCCCCTGCTTGTGTTCCCTCTCTTGCTGTGTCTCTCTCTGTCAAATAAATAAATAAATTCTTTAAAAAAAAAAAAAAAAAAAAGGAAGAAGAAATATAAAACCACATTTTAGCTATCTGGGAATGGAACTGCTTTTAAAACATAAGACTTAACCATGGATCTAGGATGGCATTGTGTCGTGAAATACGGGACTGTATAGGTTGCTTCTTTAGAAATAAGTTTCAGCAACAAACTTTTATCAGGAGTTTATTGCTATTATTTATTTATATTTTGAGTATTTTCTGAGTCTTAATAATCTTTATAAATTAAGGGAGTTGATAGCAATCCTAAAATGCATAATTCCAAATAGCAAAGAACATTCTACCATTTGTTAAGAGAGAAAACATTTCATTTCTCCAGAATATCTAATTTAACAGTATAGCTTTTCTATCATCTGGTTTGTTTTACCCTTAAAATTTTAAACACTGTGCTGAATTTTTTAATGATGCTCTTTGGAGCATTACGGATGTCTTAAAGTCATCTTCAGTCAAGTTCCCATGTAGTCATCACTGCTGTATCTGTTTTGTACCTGTGCTTTTTTCCTTTTGTGGAATAACCTATTTCTTCTAATTTAGGAGGATTGCAGAGGTGAGTGATTTCCTGTCTCATGTGACTTGTTTGGTAACAACTATGTTAGATCACGTTCCTTCTAGTTGTTTGACGTAGAGACTATCACTCATTTATTATACCTGTTCACACGTGTTGAAAATTTGCTGGGTGAAAGGTACTGTTTATGGAGCTGGCTAGCAAGGCAGGAGGAGGGTGGGCATGACTGAGACCTTTGTGGTGGTGGTAAACATGAAAGTGCATCATTACTCTAGATTATAGAGTAATATGGTTGTAGAGTGGTATAGAAGAAGTGCGTGCTAAGGAGAAGCAAGAGCTCACTCGGTCGATATGAGGTTCTGATGCCATGATGCCTTTGCAGAGGATAGAATATTAATTTCATCTCTTACTGTCGTTCATCTTGGAGGGTTTCTTTAACATTTTTGGTTGTCAGTGTGCTTTTTAGGCTTCTCGGAGTTGACTCAAAGAATATTTATGCTACTCACTTATCCATTTAGAAAAGGCAGACGTGTTCTAAACAATCTATTCCTCTCCATCTCCACTGCCACTATACAGTTCCAATAAGTGTCTCTTTTGGTTCTCTTGGTTCCATTCTTGTCAACTTTGGTGCATTCTCTCTTTTTTTTTTTTTTTTTAAGATTTTTAAATTTTTTATTTATTTGTCTCAGAGAGAGAAAGAGAAAGAGCACAAGCAGGGGAAGCGGCAGGCAGAGGGAGAAGCAGGCTCCCCGCTGAGCAAGGAGCCTGATGTGGGACTCGATCCCAAGATCCTGGGATCATGACTTGAGCCGAAGGCAGAAGCTTAACTGACTGAGCCACCCAGGCGTCTCGTTGTGCATTATCTATCCACAGCATAAACAGAGGAACTCTAAATCGATCTGTTGTCCTCCTGCTACTGACTTACCAGTTTAATATCTGATAGTCCTCTATCAGAGGTTCAGTTTAATGGCCTCTAAGGTTCAGCAAGATCTTGCCTCCTCTTGATCATCACCACACCCTGTGCCCAGTACCTTTGAGTCGTCAGGGTCTTCTGACAAGAGTCCTCTTCCTTCTACTTTGCTTGGCTGATGCCTTATTCTTTAGAGTCTCAGATTAAATATTGCTTCATCAGAGAAGCCTTACCTAATACTTAGCTATGTTATTTCATAGCGTCCTGCACTTACGCAGTGTAACCCACTTCATTATTTGTAATTTGCATGTTTATTATCTATTTTCCTAGATCATCAACCTGAAAAGGGTTGAGGCAGTTGTAGACTTTGCCCTTACAATAGTGTCTGCCAGGTATGGAACATTAAAGAAAGCTATTTTCTGGATGAATTAATGTCATAACATTTGCATCCAGGCTAAATATTTCATCAATATATTTATAGTGTATATCGACCATTGTATACTTGGAGTTTAACTTTCTAAGGATTGAGGGGGAAAAAACAAAGGTTTTAGGCACAGAGTTAATGGAAAACATATTATGTATTGGAATAGTCTTACTTGTCTATTCTGTGCAACTTGAACCTAAATTCAATATGATCAAACTGTAGGCTATGTTTACTACTAAAATCAAACTACATTCAGCTATGGATAACCTGTCTTTGAACATTGCTGTAAGCTGCATTCTATCAGAGGAGTGGGCAACAAGCTGTGAGCCTAAACTTTTATCATCATATCTATAAGTCAAGATAAAAGCTATAGACTTCCTCCTGTGGACCTCACACTGCCTTTAGAAAAATAGAAAGGTGAAATATTTAGGTTGGAAAAAAAGGAAACATGAAAGCAATTACTTGGCATTAATAGAATACCACTGACTATCCCATTTCCTTAAAAAAATCTGGACTACAGAGAATTCTCCAAAATGCTAAAAAGCACAATTGCAGATACTTGGAAAGACATAACAAATATTTTAATATCATAGTTTGTGATGCCAATTCCAACATAGGATAAGTTCCGTCAAAATCTTTTTTTCAATTGAAGTTACATTGACATATAACATTTTCTTAGTTTCAAGTGTACAACATAATGATCTGATACTCGTATACATTGTCAAATGATCACCACAGTAAGTCTAGTTAACATTCATTCCCATACATAGTTAAAATTTTTTCCTTTTGATGAGGACTTTTAAGGTCTATTCTCTTAGCAACTTTCAAATATGCAATACAGAATTATTCACTATATATAAAATCTTTTTTATATGTTCTATTCAGTTTTTCTTGAACATAAGTAAAGACTAATTCTAAGCCACTTAAAAGCTATTTCCATCTTGCTCATCCTTTTTTTTTTAAGTATATGATAAACAAATCCATTGCCAGAATAAAGTAGTCTTTATTTTAGACTTGGAAAAATGAAAATAAATTAAACAGAATATAAACCAGGACACGTTTTCAAGCTCCATATCAAATACAGGAAATACTGATCTCTTTTTGAGTATTGTTGACACACAGCCTTACTTAGTTTCAGGTGTGCAGCTTAGTAATTTGACAAGTTTAAGTATTATGCTGTGTGTATCACAAGTATAGCTACCATCTGTCCCTTTGCATCACTGTTACAGTATCACTGACTGTATTCCTTATGCTCACTTTTCATTCTTGTGACTTACTCATTTCGTAACCGGAAGCCTGTCTCTCCCTCTCCCCGTCACTTGTTTTGCCCAGTCCCCATCTGCATCCCCCTTGGCAGCCATCAATCTGTTCTCTGTATTCATAGTTCGGATTCTGCTTTTTGTTTGTTTATTCATTTTTTTAAGATTCCATTCATGAGTGGAATCATATGGTATTTGTCTTTCTCAGTCTGACTTATTTCACTTAGCATAATACCCTCTAGGAGCACCCATTTTGTCTCAAATGACATGATATCATCCTTTTTTATGGCTATATAATAATCCATTGTGTATATATACCACGTTTTCTTTATCCATTCATCTATTGATGGACACTTAGGTTGCTTCCATGTCTTGGCTATTGTAAATAATGCTGCAATAAACCTAGGGATGCATATATCTTTTTGAGTTGGTGTTATTTTCTCTGGGTAAATACCCAGTAGTGGAATTATTGGGTCATATGGTATTTCTATTTTTAATTTTTTGTGGAATCTCCATACTGTTTTCTGTAGTGGCTGTACCAATTTACATCCCCACCAACAGTGCACAGGAATTCCATTTTTTCCACATCTTCATCAACACTTGTTGTTTCTTGTCTTCTTGATTGTAGCCATTCTAAGAGGTGTGAGATGATACCTCATTGTGATTTTGATTTGCATTTCCCTCATGATTAGTGATGTTGAACATCTTTTCATATTCTCTCTTGTTCATCTGTATGTCTTTTTTGGGAAAAAATGTCTGTTCAGGTCCTCTGCCCATTTTTACTTGGATTGTTTGGTGTTTTTTTGGTGTTAAGTTGTAGGAGTTCTTGAATACTTTGGATATTAATCTTTTATTGGATATATCATTTGAAAATATCTTCTCCCATTCAGTAGGTTGTCTTTTTGTCTTGTTGATGGTTTCCCTTTTTGTATGAAAGCTTTTTATCTTGATGTAGTCCCAGTTGTTTATTTTTGCTTTTGTTTCCTTTGTGTTAGGAGACGTATCTAGAAAAATGTTGCTATGGCTGATGTCAGAGAAATTACTGCCTGTGTTCTCTTCTAGGACTTTGATGGTTTTACATCACACATTTAGGTCTTTAATTGGTTTTGAGTTTATTTTTGTGTATGATGTTGGAGAGTGGTCCAATTTCATTCTTTTACATGTAGCTCTCCAGTTTTCTCAGCACCATTTATTGAAAAGACTGTCTTTTGCTTCCCTTTCATAGATTAATTGACCATATGATTGTGAGTTTATTTCTGCATTTTCTATTCTGTTCTATTAATCTGTGTGTCTCTATTCATCAGTACTATACTGTTTTGATTACTACAGCTTTGTATTATATCTTGAAATCTGGAATTATGATACCTCCAGATTTGGTCATCTTTCTCAGGATCACTTTGGCTATTTGAGGTCTTCTGTGATTCCATATAAATTTTAGTATTAGTTTGTTCTAGTTTGGTGAAAAATGCTGTTGGTATTTTGATAAGGATTGCGTTGAATCTGTAGATGGCTTTGGGTAATATGGACATTTTGACAATATTCATTCTTCCAATCTGTGAGCATCGAATATCTTTACATTTGTGTCATCTTCAATTTCTTTCATCAGTATTTTATCATTTTCGGAGTGCAGGTCTTTCATCTCTCTGGTTAAATTTATTCCTGGGTATTTTATTCTTTTTGGTGCAGTTATAACTGGTGTTGTTTTTCTAATTTCTCTTTCTGTGACTTCATTATCAATGTATAGAAATGCTACCAATTTCTGAGTATTAATTGTGTATCCTGCCACTTGAGTGAATTTGTTTATTCTAAGAGTTTTTTGGTGGAATCTTTAGGACTTTCTATGTGTAGTATCATATTGTCCACAAACAGTGACAGTTTAACTTCTTCTTTACCAATATCAGTGCCTCATTTCTTTATCTTGTCTGATTGCTATGGCTAGGACTTCTAGTACTATGTTGAGTAAAGTGAAGACAGTGGACATCTTTGTCTTATTCCTGATCCTAGAGGGAAAGCTCAGTTTTTCACCATTGAGGATGATGTTAGCTATGTTGTTCATGTATGGTCTTCATTATATTGAGGTATGTTCCATCTAATGCATTTTGTTGAGAGTTTTTTATCATGAGTGGGTGTTGAATCTTGTCAGATGTTTTTCCTGCAGTTGACATGGTTGTATGATTTTTATCTTTCATTTTGCTGTTGTGGTGTATGCTGTTGATTGATTTGCAAATATTGAATCATCCCAGGAATAAATTCCACCTGATCATGGTGAATGATCTTTTTAATGTATTTTTGTATGTTGTTTGCTAATATTTTGTTGAAGATTTTTGCGTCTGTATTCATCAGAGATATTGGCCTGTAGTTTTCTTTTTTTATGGTGTCTTTTTCTGGTTTTCATATCAGGGTAATCCTGGCCTTGTAGAATGTATTAGGAAGCTTTTCTTTCTCTTCTCATATTTGGAATAGTTTGAAGAGAATAAGTATTAACTCTTACTTAAATGTCTGGTAGACTTCACTTGTGAATCCATCTGGTCCTAGACTTCTATTTTTTGATATTTTTATCTTTTGATTACTGATTCAGTTTTGTTTCTTGTAATTGGTCTATTCAGGTTTTCTGTTTCTTTCTAGTTCAGTTTTGGAAGATTTTATGTTTCTAGGAATGCAACCATTTCTTCTAGGTTCCCAGGTTGTTGGCATATATTTGTTCATAGTATTCTCTTATAATCCTTTGTGTTTCTGTAACATCAGTTATTTCTCCTGTCTCATTTTTTGATTTTATTTATTTGGATTCTTTTTTTTTTCTTGATGAGTCTGGCTAAGGGTTTGTTAATTTTATTTATCTTTTCAAAGAACAAGCTCTTGGTTTCATTGACTTTTTTTTTTTCCTTTTAGTCTCTGTCCTCCATTCCTGTTCTCTTTATTATTTCTTTTTTTTTTTTTTAAAGATTTTATTCATTTATTTGTCAGAGAGAGACAGAACACAAGCAGGGGGAGAGGCAGGCAGAGGGAGAAGCAGGCTCCGCGCTGAGCACGGAGCCCGATGTGGGACTCAATCCCAGGACACCGGGATCATGACCTGAGCCGAAGGCAGCCGCCCAACCGACTGAGCCACCCAGGTGTCCCTCTTTATTATTTCTTTTTCTACTCACCTTGGGTTTTAGAACACATGTATCTTGAAATCTAACGGCCACTAAGAATTCTAGATATTCTTTTTTTTATAATAGTCCTAATGATAGTTTAAAATTACCTTGCCTATGGGTAGTAGGTAAAACAAATATACACTTATTGTAGTGTATGTTACATTTAGTAGGTAAACACTAAAAGTAAAGATATGTTTCTAATAATTGTCTTTTAAAAGAAGAAATAGTTACTTTTAGTGGCAGAGGGAATATTTATAATTGAATTTAATAACACAGTGAGAGAAGGCTAGACTTACTTCAACTGTAAAATGAAAATTAGAGCTACATTTCATACTACCAACCTCTGCACATTAATCTAATTTAAATGTTGTTTAAGTATAGCTTACTTGCTCTTCATTTTAGTATTAGAATGATGGAAAATAGACTTAATTATGACCTACTTAGCTCCTACATAATAGCAATGTTTTCAGTTTTGTTGTTGTTTTTTTTTTTTTCCTGAAGTATTTCCAAATGTCTCTATGTATTCTGTCGTATTTCCTCCTCTCTGCATTCTGTGAAGTCAAATACAAAAATAAAACTTGTTTAGAAGTCAGGGAATTGACTTTCAATTTTATTTTCTTTCTACCTTCTGATTGGCTACATTTTGGTGAGTAAATCATTCATTAAATCAGTCAGTGCCTTAATTTCTCCAACTATGAAATGGAGAATTATCTTTTGCTATTCCTTTTTGTTTGACCAAATGGAGTATGAAATTAAATATCTATGTCTACAGAAGATGGTGTGGCATAAACTCAAGTATACTAAACTGTATTTTCTAGTTGACAGACTGGTTTACTTCCTACCCTAGTTATTGAAAGAGATTCAGTCTTGATACCTTGAATCTTTGATGGCAGGAACCAGAAATTCCTTAGTTGGCCCTCACCAAAGAGAAAATACAATGCTCTGCTAATGTGTGGCTTCAAAAAAATTTAATTTTGACTCATTTTGACAGTTAAAAAATGAGTCCTTGCATGGAACATGAAACTAAAATGTAGGAGGTAGAGAGGGAAATAAATTCTGCTAAGCAACAAATCTGTGTCAAGCATTTTGTTGCCAGATAAAATGTAGGACATCCATTTAAATTTGAGCTTCAGATAAACAACAGATCATTTTTAGTATAAGTATATCTCATGCAGTATTTGAGACATGCTTATACTAAAAATATTGTTGTTTATCTGAAATGCAAATTTCATTAGGAGCTTTGTGTTTTTATTTGCCAGATCTGGCAACTGTATCCTCATGGGAATTCTGCAAGGTAGGGTAGGCTAATACTGTCCTATATTACAGTCGGATAAAGTAAGGTTCAGAGAACTTTCATTACATTCCTTGCATCACACAGCCAGCAAGTGGCAGGGGGGAGATTAAACCCAGGCCTGTCTTCCCCCGGTTTTAGTACTCCTTCCAATGTGACCTGCTGCTCATAAAACACACTAACACCTTTGGCTGCAGAATCAACAACAGTGTCTCCACCAACACATACATTTCTCCCTGGCTAAATAGATCAAGACAAACGGAAATATTTTATTTTATTCTACCTCCTTCCCAGGCAAAACCCCACCACTCTCCAAGTTTTGTCGGAAGAGAAAAGAGCACTCTCATTTACTCCCAGCACATAATACAACTGCAACCACATTCCCTCAAGGTGAGAAACACAAAGTACATTCAGAGAACTGAGGGACCTATTTACAGTCCCCCAAGATCCTATCCTTGCTGCTTTACCACTATTTATCATTTCTGTGGTGAGACATATTTGGGGAAGCACTGCGGTAATTCCCTCAGAGCAACAGTTCCAGGACTCCAAACAGCCATAGGTGGTCATCCGTGGTCTGTAGATTCTGAAGGATGGAAGAAAAACTGAGTTTATTCGCAGTTAAAGTGATGAAAGTGGCAGCTATTAAAGCTATTAGTTACTATTTTCTGTTCTGAAAGAAAAGGAGAGAGGATATTAACACTGGGGGCAAAGGAAGATGTATTGTTGGGCTTCAAGCTTCAGAAGCCTTGCCCTGCAGCCTGGGAGGCTGCTCCCACACGGTTTGGCAGGGGACAAATAGTGAATAGTGTTCTATTTTTAATTTTAAACTTTTAAGCAGAAGGCCATCAAGAATAATCTGCTCAGTAAACAGTTGGTCTGGAGTCTTAGCATTTCTCTTCATTCGGCAAACAGTATCACAAATGTTAAATGTTAGAGAACGACCAATGGCATGTGTGTTTTATCAAATGAGTCTTGCCAAGAATATCTCAGGATTTTTTTTTTTTTTCCTGATGCTGTTTAGGGAAGAAATGATAAACATAGCTGGAAGGCAGTGAATATAGGTATAAGGCATGGAATTTCTAGCTAGATAGACACAAGTTCCAGATAGGTTCAAGTGCCACCTCCATAACTTACCTGCTGTGTGACCTTGAGCACATTACTTAAATTTACTACATCTATTTCCTCTGAGAATGAAATTAATAGCAATACCTAGTTGATGCTAACATTGCAAAGATAAAAAGAGATTGCGTACATGATATACAAAGCAATACCATGGACATATTAGATACCCCCAAATGCTTATCAATTCCCTTTACTTCTGTTTTTCTTAAAATTTTGAAAATACAGTTTATTGGGAGAGAAGAGAACTGTGTTAAGGAAAATAAAACTAGACTTAAAGGCATCATATGCTTTTATTTGAAGTTATATGTTACTAATTCTCTTGTCATATAGACATGTTACAGATCCAAAGGCAAGAGTATCCGTTGATGTAACCATAATACTTCTCAAATTCCTACAATCCATCATGGGCCATATTGTACTTTAATATCAGAAACTCTCGGATATTGTCACTTAATGTTGTTGGAATTAAGTGATCCATGTGATAATGAATTTTCTTTCCAGAGATATTGAACCAGTATCGCAATAACTACACATCAGGAACTCAGTGGAAAAGATTCATTTTCAGGGAAAAGATGTGGATCAGATGGCTTTTAGGCCAAGATTATTTTCCAGCTTTCAGATTCTGCCTTTCTCAGTATACATTCTATACCTGGTTTATTGAGTCTGATTTAACTAATCCACTCATTTATTCACTTTTAAAAATACATTTATTGTGTTCATACTATGTGTTCAGCATTGATGTAAGCACATGATTAACACTATGTGGAAATCATACAGAAAATATATTGAAATGTAGTGAGGAGAGAAAAAAATTGTCAACCAATAGTTCCTTGTTACTGTACGCTGAGCAATATATTTTATCCCATTACATTTTATTTGTGTCACTTCCATTCTGCGCTCAGTATGAACAGACAAGGCTAATATTGTTTCCGGTGAAGGCCTGACAGCTATTCTGTTGATTTGTTTGGCATTCCATTTGAGCTGCACTCATGCGGCCCAGATTGCTGAAGGATGGCTTGGCTGAAAAGAACAGGCAATATGCCCTAGGGAGAAAGGGCAGGGTTTTGAACAGAGAGAAATTTGGAACCAGTATTTGTACATATATGTACTGCTAAAGGCTCTGAAAATTCCTGCATAGTGGTTGAGGTAGCCAAAAGAGAAAGGATCTTTTCTCTTATGACAGAGCCTGGAGCCACAGAGGCTAATTTTAAAGAACATCAGCTTTGATGTCACATGATCCAATTGCTGCTTCTCAGCAGCCTTTCCCACAAAATGTACCCTAATTTTCTTTCCAGAATATCTGTTCTTGCCCAATTTATGTTAGTGAAATGATTTGGATGAGGTTGGGCCTGCTCTCTGCCAGAGGTCTAGGCCATCTTGGATGTTTACAAATATGGGTAGCTATCCCAGTCTGGATAAGGAGCGATATGTTCTGGGACTTCTAGGGAAGCTTCTTCCTTTTTATTCCACAAATTATAAGAAGCCTTCCTAACAGTCAATTCATTTAGCTCTGAACGGCGTGGGATGTAGATGTGAGGTCTGAATATCAGCAACTATTTGCTATCACAAGACAGCCATCCTAATGAAGAAGCCTTTACATAGAGGATGTGACAGTCAAGATAGTTTCTGAAACATAAGCCAGAGCCCATACCGTGCAACTTTGTATCAAATCATCCCCAAGACTGACCTCCCAACATTTTAGTCTAATGAGCCAATAAATTTCATTTAAGTAAAATGATTTATGTTGGATTATCTGATAATCTCAGAGAAATAGTCGAATGACAAATTCATGTCCTAGCTGTGTGATTGTGGGCAAACTGCTTATCCTCACTGAGTTTTCTGTGTGTCTGTTCTGGATTTCTTGCTAATAAGTTATGTGACTTTATTTCCTCTTCTGTAAAATGAATATAATAATGGTTTTGTATGTATCTTTTGAATAATACATTGCACAAGATATTTAAGCACCTGGCACAATGCCTTGAACTTCTTCAATGCAATATAGTTACCATCATCAAGTTTATGCATATGCATTCACGTCTTCACACATACATGCTGAATTTCCAGTAGTGCACAATTCAGGCTATATATGGTAAAGCTTAAAAATGATGATGATAGTAATCTTATTTTCTTTTTCAGGGAAAGAAAAATATGTCAAAATAATTATAATACATAGTAGTATGTGGAAAAGTACTTTTTTTTTTAAGGGTCATGAATAAAGTGCACTGGGTGTCAGACTGGAGAGATGCTATTTCTAAGTAGAAAGATCAGGGAACACCTTATGGTAGCAGAGATGGAATAATTGGGTGCACTTACATAGGTAGACATTGGTAAGCTAAGGAACTGCATCATATCTTAATCTGAGTCTTTTTCATAGTAGAGATGCCTGTAGGGGGAAAGGGTGTATGGTAAGGAAAGCAAAGAGTGAGAAAATTGACTAAAGAGATTGAGATTTTTTCCTGGAGTTTGAAGCTACTCTAGGTTTCTTGTGCTCAGGGACTGTAGCTTGTTTTGTCTTAACTTGTGTGTGTAAGGTGATGTCCGCTATATGAAGGTGCCAATATGTGTGGTGATTGGAAGAATTCCAGAAAATTACTTAACTTCTCAAATATAGTGTGTGTGTGTGTGTGTGTGTGTGTGTGTATGTATGTGTATGAGAGAGAGACTCAGTTTAAATTGTCTGGGTTTATTACAACTAACTAGTGGGGTCAAAGAAAATGTACATAATTGCTCTACTTAAAGTTTCATAGAACAGAGGGTCATGGCATGGGAGAAACATTGACTGCTTAATAGTTCCCTTTCAAAAAGATGGTAGCTCTAGAATCTTTGTTATTGTTGTGTTGTTGTTTGTTTTCCTTTTGTTTTTGCCCACTCAGACCACAATCAACCTGTTACTGGTAAGGCCCACAGTTGTCTTGATCTACTGCCATGAGCTAACTTCATGTATCTCCCTCTCACTGTGTTACAAAGATAGGGATACTTCATCTGTATTGAGAGACTTTTGTACTAAGGATTACCACAAACAGTTGAATTTTTTTTCTTGATCAAATAGTGTGAGGTAGGTCCTGTTACTTTAATATTTTAGAAAACCAATACTAGACTATTTATTTAGTTTCCTGGCCTCAAACATCTAATAATAGGGAGACATATTCAAAATATGGGTCAGTTTGACTAAACATTTATAGTGGAAAGCAGTGTGCTTCAATGGAGAGAACTAAGAGAACATATGTAGAACCATTAAGATGCAAGTAAAAGAATAACAATAACTCATGGAATAAAGCCACCTAATGACCTCATTTCGTAAGCCTGCAGTGACTGAACACAGACCACGTTAGTGAGCTAATGTTTTATGCTCCACCTTGCCATTGCATGATCATAAAATGACTCTGCTATATAACTCCAAGAACTATGTATCATATAATGGCATCCACCATAGGAAGGCTTCTCTTTTGGTCACAATGGGAGATCCTCTCAGAAGCTCCTTTTTCCCAACAGATAATCCTCCACATCTCATTGGCCATTATTGGGTCATGGCTCACCCTTGAGAAATAAAAAGAAAGGGGATGGCTTTTGAGTAGCAACCAATGATTTAAATCATAGTAGTTTTTCTTCTTGATCGTATATAATAGTATCAAAATTAAAAAAAAGAATGGAGAGGATTGGTAAAACATAGAACATGTTCAGGGGACCATTATTTTCTAAAGATGGATGATATATAATAGATACATGTATTTAAACCCATCATTGTACAGAAGGAAAGAAAGAATCAATGAGGTAAGGTTCCCTGTCCAAGGTCCCATATATAGTAAGACACATCCTAGCATATCTCATCATCTCTGGTGTGGGTGTGGGCTGTCTTCTGCTTGGCAGCTAGCTACTATTTCCTTTCTTTGGACTGGTCTTGACAACTTTCATGGCCACTCACTTTTCACTGAGGTGCTTCCAACTGGTGTGATATTCTCTTTCCTAAACCAGTTATACAGCCTATGAAATGGAGTATATATTAGAAGAAAATGAAGTCTCCCTAAAAAAAATTTACATCTCTATTTAAAATAAAAGTTATAATTAAACATAGGAAGATATATAATAATATCTATTCTTGTCCAAATCTTGATATTTGGTAATTCAGAACATTTAAAAATTAACACACAAAAATTAGAGATAAAGTTTCCTTTTACATGTTCCTCAATCACATTTTCACATAGGCATGCTAGTTTGAATATGGTCTATATCTTGCCAGTTTTTAGTAACATATTAATTAGTAGCATCATACTACTAACAATTTAAAAACATATTCATATATAAGTAAAATATATTGTTAATTTATATAAATTATATTATTGTATACTTTTAATTTTGCAACTTGAATTTTTACCTAACATTGTTTTCGAGATCTATT
Organism: Halichoerus grypus; assembly: GCF_964656455.1. Lineage (NCBI taxonomy): Eukaryota > Metazoa > Chordata > Mammalia > Carnivora > Phocidae > Halichoerus > Halichoerus grypus. Next base: position 23,829,332 of record NC_135726.1, on the reverse strand, counting down.
CCTATTGGTGTATCCTTCTTTCCTTCCTTCCTTCCTTCCTCTGGTGTATAGCATTCTGTCATATAAATATATTGGTTGTTATTTGTATTATTTCTTATATTTTTCAATTAAAAATAATATATGTGGTTACTTGTGGGCTTGTATGAGAATGAACAAAGAGTGAAATGCCTAGAAGTGAATTCTGAGTCAGAAAATGTATGCACATTCTCAGTTTTACCAGATATTACTAAATTCATCTTTATTTTCCCACTCTCCAAAATTATATCTTAACAGTGTATCTGAATTAAACAAGAATGATAATGATAGTGCTTTGTTTCTTGAGTTGGATCTACTTAAGAAGGTCGAAATGATTCCACCATTTTCTTCATATCCTCTCATTAGAATCAATTACTGAGTAGCCAGAACTGATCAATATAAGTGTTTAAACCTTCCTTTTTCCTGATGCTTAGTAAAGGCTCCCATTAAAGGAAATGGATTTTTTATTTTCAAATGATAGAGCAAAAGTCTAACTCCCAGGTCTTCCTACTGTTAAGAAATCAGAGGATGAAGTAGGAATAAAGAATCAAGTATTTTTGGGGGCGCCTGGGTGGCTCAGTCATTGGGCGTCTGCCTTCGGCTCAGGTCGTGATCCCAGGGTCCTGGGATCGAGCCCCGCATCGGGCTCCCTGCTCAGCGGGAAGCCTGCTTCTCCCTCTCCCACTATCCCTGCTTGAGTTCCCTCTCTTGCTGTGTCTCTCTGAAATAAATAAAATCTTAAAAAAAAAAAAAGGTCAAGTATTTTTTAAAAAGTCTTACAGATAGGTCAGATGTTTTCGTCTTCCTCCAAAACCATCAGTTGTTACTTTCTGTTTCTGAAACAAGGAATTTTACCATATTTTTGAGACAGTGTCTTAGACACTTGCTATAGAGCCTGCTGCAGCTGAATTCAGTAATGATATCCACTCAGAATCATTGACTGGATGGTTTTTCTGTACCTGCAGATGAACCTGGCTGGGAAACAGATATGCTTCTCTTCTGATAGACCTAATCATCATCTATGAGGGAGGCAAAAGTGTAAGCAAATAATTGCAGTTATTAATACATTTTAATAGAATTATGTATAGAATTGAAAGAGCCTTTCCAGGAAGAACAGAGAAGTACTATTGATAGGAGTGTGCTTTAGAAAGGATTTTACCTTAAATTTATATTGTAAAACTATTTGTAACTCTATAAGGGAACAAATTAACCAACTTTAAAAGGTGAAGATCTAAATAGGCAATTGACCAGAGAAGATAGACAGCAAATAAGCATATGAAGAGATGCTCAACATCATCTGTCATTAGGAAATTGCAAATTAAAACAGCATTAAGATACCACTAAACTCTTACTAGAATGGCTAAAATCCCCGTCTCTAACATCAAATGCTAGTAGGGATGTGGAGAATAGGAATTCTTATTAATTGCTGGTGGGAATAAAAAATGGTAAGCTACCTTAGAAGACAATTTGGCAATTTCTTACAAAGTTAAACATAGCCTTAACATTAATATCTAGCAACTAGATATTTATCCAGAGGAATTGAAAACATGTCCATTCAAAAATATGCACATGAATGTTAGAAGCAACCCTGATCTTCAGTAGGTGAATATATAAGTCAGTTATATCATACAATGGAATATTCATTGGTAGAAAGAAATGAGCTATCAAGCCGTAAAAAGACATGGAGGAACTTTAAAACCTGTTTTTAAGAAGCCAATCTGAAAAGACTGCATACTGTATGATTCCAGCTACATAACAATCTGGAAAAGGTAAAGTTATAGAGATAGTAAAAGCTCTGTGGTTGCCAGGAGAGAGGGTGGACAACAGGATTTTTAGGACGCTAAAATTATTCTGTATAATAGTCTAATGGTGAAGACATGGTATTAGGCATTTATCAAAAACCCATAGAACTGTACAGCACAAAGGGGGAATCCTAGTATAAACTATGGACTTCAGTTGATAATAATGTATCAAGAGTGGTCTATCAGTTGTAAACAATGTATTGCACTAATTCAAGATGTTAATAATATGGGGAACTGTATGCCGAGGCTGGGGGATAGTATATGGGAACTCTCTCTACTTTCTACTCACTTTTGTTGTTGTTGTAAACCTAAATGTGGTCTGAAAAATAAATTCTACTAATTAAAAAAAAATAAGGGATTGTGTGTCTACTAGGAAAACAAAGAGGGGCGGTGGATTCCAAGCAGTGACAGTATTTCCTGCTAAACAGGGAGCAAGGAGTGTGTAGACATAAAAAGCCTAGAGAAGAATCTCAGAAGAGACTGGTTAGGTGAATACTGACTGTGCAGGAGATCTGTGATGTGGGTTTTAGCCCAGGTTGGGTTGTGGAGATGAATAAGATCCAGCAAATTGTAGACAAAATGGAGGGAAGAGGAAGAATCTAAAATACATTGATTCTGAAACCAAAATGAACATGCAAAACCAATGAGAATTTATATTTCTGCTTCTTTCTCTCCTACTCTGTGGATTAAAACAACAACAACACCTTAAGCTTCTGTGTATTTTAAAACCTACTCAGGAATTTGTTACAAATTGAAATTTAAGCATTTACAAATTATAGAGATTATAGTAATTACACAAAATGTTATTAGTAATTGAAACAATTATATCCTTTTATTGGAATAATTAAAACTTAATTTTAGAAAGAAAACAAACAATTAGTGTGTGCCTATAAAATACATATCTTCCTTCTGACATACTCATAGGTAGAAATAAAAAACCTGATTATGTATTTTCAGTGGTACATAAAAGGAATTATGGCATAAGTGGGTTAGAAAAGAGCATCAAAATTTCAGATTATATACATATGTATTTTTAACACGTTTTAAGACATTTACCTTAATACCTTGAAATTGGAAAAACACATATATATATTTTTTAAAGATTTTATTTATTTGACAGAGAGAGACACAGCGAGAGAGGGAACACAAGCAGGGGGAGTGGGAGAGGGAGAAGCAGGCTTCCTGCAGAGCAGGGAGCCTGATGCGGGGCTCGATCCCAGGACCCTGGGATCATGACCTGAGCCGAAGGCAGACGCTTAAAAACTGAGCCACCCAGGCGCCCCAACACAATATATTTTTGGATGAACAGTGAGAAATGTTTCAGAAGAGGTGTTGTGGTTTTAGAAATGCCGTAAGGGTTGATAAGGTTGGCTATAAGATACCTGGAATGAGAAGGAATTCCAGAGGTGGATGATAAGTTTGGGAGACTGGGAAGGAAAATGATTATATTTCAGATTCTGATAAAATCAGGATCCAAAAATATCTTGGCAGAGTGCTAAAAGAATGAGTCAGAAATCAGCAATAAAATTTAATGGGGCAAAACGTATGTCTGCTAAAACAATCTAGTAGTTTCAAGGTGGGAGAAAAAGGAATGAGGAAAAGAAACAAATAATAAAAAGTGTTAAGGTTCCAGCTGATGGAAATTTCATCCAAACCCAGCACTGATGGACTATTGGATTGGCCTAGAATTGATCCAGAACTTAGCATCCTAGAGTATATTTGGCACAAATTTTCAGTATCAGAGAAGCTTCCCTACTGTCAGGTTTGGGTGTGGTCATTAACAACACGGAAAGACTGAATTTATCCAAAGATTATCATTTAGAGACTCTAATATTAAAGTTCATAAAACATATTTGAAAGAAATAAGATTTTTTTTCTATGATACAGTATTAAGTAGTACTTACAAAATTGTCATAATCCACCTTTAGTAAAAAAACAGGCTTCTAAGTAAGAGGAAAGTAACAGGGCTCTATATAGGAAGCAGGACAGTTATGCATGAATTTATTTACATACTGCCTCAAAGGTAGGAAAATCCTGAAAAAGAAGCTGTGAGCAAAGTTTTACACTTACCCTTTTACATGTAAAAATAATTTCATATTTTTGCATGCAGTGAGACCATTTGATCATGTGGTATAGACCTAAAGCTAAAAAGGAAACCAATTAAATACAAAAGTTGCTCAGTGTTGAGATTTAATTTTCAAACCAACCACTAAAGTCAAAATTAAACTTTAGAGAAATCCTATTAAACTTTTTGTGCTTAAGGTTTTAAGAGTAATGGTCTTTATAATTTTGAAATTATGAATCCGTGTAATATACCTTGATGTAAAAAAAAGTAGAAAGATATTTAAAAATCAGTCCAATATTTTATAACATAAAAGAAGGGTTACCTTTATTAGTTTAGGTAAAAAAAATTCTCAGTAACTATAATGATGGAGCATTTTTCTCTGAGAGCTAGAAAATAAATTTTTTTTAAGTAGCTGCTGTCATTTTACAGGAAAATAAGAGATCTTTTTAAATGATAATTCCAGTTTATTATCATTTGAACAGCCTTGCTATGAGCCAAAGGAAAATGCATCTCTTTTATTTCATAAATCCACAGTCGCCAACACTATGTCCATACGTTTAGATGGAATGCAATTTTATAAATCTTAATTTGTCTTGAATAATGGAAGCCTGTGACTTCAGCACAAAATATCTCCAGAAACTAAAAATGGATTGTTGCTTGTCTTTTTAATTCGTTCCTCAAATTGTCATCTCCGTGTTTTGTTTACTGACATGGAAAACCAATTTGAAAATAAATGTTAGAGAATACTGTGGGATGTGAATAAGAGATAAAAAGGTTTCTTGAGTCCTAGATTCACCCAGGGGTAGAAATCTATAAAATGGCACAATTCCAGCAAAGGAAATTAAAGGCCAAGTAGTTGGGTACCATAAAAAAGCTATAAAATCTGTGGAGCCAAGATAAAAGAGAGAAATTCAATAGTGGAATTTTACATATTGGTGATAAATAAAAATGAAAAACAACCAGGGAAGTTATTAAAAAAGACTAACTTTAAATCATCAAATATTGTTGAAGCTACACTGGATAAAGACTGGTAAAATCCATAACAAGAAAAAGTGTTGAGGGAAATGAGACCATGCAGGTCTTGTTGACAATCAGTTTGCAAGCCCAACATTTAATGTTTTAAACTAAGTTGTTCTGCCCTTATGAAACCTAGAAGACATTATGAAAAGTGAAATAAGTCAGTTACAGACTGATGAATGATTATGAATAATTCCTCATTTATGAGGCATTGAAAATTGTTAAACATAGAGAAGTAGACAATAGAAAATAGATTGGTGGTTACTAGGGGAATGGCAGGGGGAGAGAGTTGGGTGTAAATTTATACAAGATGAATAAGTTCCAGAGATCTCATGTATATCATAGTACCTGTATTGAGCAAGAAGGTACAGCGAGCTTAAAAATTTGTTAAAACAGTAGATCTCACGTTCAGTGTTCTTATCACCCCGTCCCCCTTTTAAAAGAACAAACACAAAGAAACTTTTGGAGATGATAAATATATTTATTACTTGATTTTGGTGATGGTAACATGAGTCTCTCTCTCTATATATATCCAAACACACCAAATTGTATAATTAGGTAGAGTTTATTAATGTATAAGTGATATTTCTTGTAAAAGAAAGCTGGGGGAACAAAGAACAGAACTAAGTAAAAATAAGTTGCCAAGAAGATAAAAAAGGAAAAATATATTAAATCAGCGTAGTTAACAAATATATAATAAATTTATATTTTATATCCTCCCTTTCTTTTTTTTTCCCTTCCCTTCTTCATGTGCCCCTTCTACTTCTCTCTGCTCATATTGAGAAAAAGAAAAAAAATACATCATAATTCTCAGTGTCAACTTGTTTACAACATTTAACAATTTAAAAAGAAAATCCAAAAAAAGATCTTTTGGAAAGTTTGCAGATAATCAAAAGCTAGTTTTTAAGTGACAAAGTTCATCTATGAACCTGCCAAGTATGATTCTTACAATATATTCAGTGCAGAAAATAAATGACAAGTGACATAATGAATAGAGACACACTTATCCTTAGAAAACTTACAAGGAGAAAGATTTGTGAGGAGGCTGCTAATGACTGCAGTCAGTTGCCTGCAAATCAGAATGGCCAAGGTCAGCAGTGAAATAACGTTCAATGTACTAACCTGGAGAGACTTCAAGTAGGAAAGAGAGAGATTGAAGTGCATTTATCACTGGTGGTGCCCATCAAAAGGGACTGTTCTTAAAATGTGACTGGCGAAAACCAGAATTTTACCAGTATGAAACAATAGTAATCAAAGAACATTTTATAGTTCACCCTAATCCTCCCTCATTTTCAAAAAATATACTACTCATTCCATTATGATTGGAGAAACTTTTTGTTAAATTCCCCTCTACCCCAAACCCTGTGAAAGCATTGAGCACATGATGAATTTAAATTAGCCTTTATTAAACAACATTATGTCTGTGCTCTGGGGGCTTTCATTTTGCATAAAAGGCCAAAATTGACATATATTCCTTTTTAAAAGAATGAGCTCTAAAGTCTGTTAACCTTAACTTCAATTTTAGTGCAATATTTTACAACATAAAACAAGACTCTAAGAAAATGTCATGCAGCTCTGAAATACGCACCCCAAAAATAAAATGACCCTTCCAGACTTTGGATGGCATTTTTAGGAAATGTTTAATTTGGTTTATGAGTCAGCTCTCTGAGTTGAAATGAAACTTCAAGGATTTTAGAGTTGTTTCTCAACTTTCAAAAATGTGTTTTTTAATAATGATGCTTGTGAAGCTAAGCTTAATATTGGCTCAAATTTAAGCAACTAAAATTTTATATATCTTAGAATATTCTAATTTAAATTCTAACATTTATGCCATTGTATTAGACTCTTAATATCTAAAAAGAAATAAATGTATACAGTTCTAGAATGAAGAATTCCAACCATTCTACCTGATACTTGAATATTCTCTGCTTTAGCCCTAAATTGTGCTTGCCTACTCTCTTTAATTATCCCAATGTCAGGGATACCTAAGACATCCTCTACTCTGGTAATGTAAATTTACTGTTAAAAAAAAAAAAGTTGTTCCTTACCTCAGGAATCTCTGTATTCCTATGTAATATCGTAGTTAAGAGCAAAGCTTATGTACATTCAATCATTGGTGGGCAGGTACATGATTAACAACCTTAATTGATTTAAAGCTATAGGGGAGGGGTTTATCTGTAGCCTTTGGAAACATTTGTAGTGTAAATATTTCCCTCATGTTTAATCCAGGCTATCACCATGACCTTGCTAAGCACAGAATTGGGAAGAGGTGTACTGCAGTCAGTTCTTGAGAGCCATTAGGAGTGTCTCCAGAATGCCACTCTTTAAATCTCTACTAACCAGAAACTATGTTCTCTGGGGTAATTTATTTAAATATTGATTAAGTTTCACTTTTCTGAAACATAAAGTGATATAAAAAAGCACCTATATCATATATTGAGAATTAAAGGATCTGATCCGTCCAGCACAGAATAATGCTGTGTAAGTGCTCATTATCATCATTAGTATTCTGTTCATTTGCTGATGCCTAATACACAATACTTAAGATCCTCCTTCTACTTTATAGTCATGCAAATACTTGAATCCAGATAGTATGCTTCCTCTAGATCATCCCTTCTGAAATAAAAATCTTACTTAGTTATTGGTAGTGTTCCTAAAGTGTATTTTTTTATGTTCTTCGCATTCTCTAATGGTTCGCTCAAAGACAGATCGTACATCACAGCCTCCCACCACATCCCACTGCCTTAGATGCCAAAATTTTCATGATAATCCAATTTCTTGCTTATCTTGATGAAATTGGCAACAATCAGTTAGACTGCCCTTTTAAGATAGGGTATGCACACAGTGTTTCCAACACTGTTTACTTCATCTGGAATGGTGGCCATGCCACTGATTGACTTTTTCTGCTTTGCTCTCATTAATAGATTTGAATTTTCTTTCTCCCAACTTAGTAGATGTTTGTCGTAATATGAGGCACCCTGAAACACATACAACATTCCAGCTGTGATGTAGGAAGGTTGAAGTCAAGCAAGACCATCATTGCCTTTGTGCTGGACAGTGAATTTGTGGTGGCAGGACCTAAATTTATTTATATTTTACTTTTGAATCATCTGGGAAAAAAAAAAAAATTCTCTCCCAGAAGTAATTCTCCTTTTTTCCCCCCTGGACAATTATTTTTTGAATGGATTTTTTCCAGTATTCATCAAATTTCATATAAGGTGGTTAAAAGTAGAGAATGTCTTTTCTTAACCCAAATTCCTTCAAAAACATAAACGCCAAAACTAACACAAGAAGAAATCTGAAAGCTGTGTTTCTATTAAAGGAATTGTATTTGTAATCAAAAACCTTTCTAGGAAGAATAAAAACCTGGATGGCTTCATAGGTGAATTCAATCAGATATTTAAGGAAGAAATAATAGGAACCCTGCCCAATTTTTCTTTAGAAAATAGAAAAGGGGACTCTCCCCAACTGTATTTCGTAAGAACAGCCTAACAACCCAGGTACTAAAATTTGAAAAGGTCATTGCAAGAAAAAGAAAATGACAAACTGGGGTGCCTGGGTGGCTCAGTCGTTAAGCATCTGCCTTCAGCTCAGGTCATGATCCCAGGGTCCTGGGATTGAGCCCTGCATCGGGCTCCCTGCTCAGCGGGAAGCCTGCTTCTTTCTCTCCCACTCCCCCTGCTTGGGTTCCCTCTCTCGCTGTGTCTCTCTCTGTCGAATAAATAAATAAAATCTTAAAAAAAAAAAAAAAAAGACAAACTAAAATCCTTCAGAAACATAAATATAATCCTAAACAAATTATCAGTAAGTAAATCTAGGAATATATTAAAAATGAATTTATTTCAGGAATGGTTCTACATTAGAAAAAAAATAATGTAAGTCACAGAATCCCATAGGATAAAGAAGAAAAATCATATCATCTCAGTAGATACAGAAAAAGTTCAACATCCATTGATAATAACTCTTAATGATTTGGTATAGAAGAAAAGTTCTCAGTTTGATAAAGTGCATTAGGAAAAACCTACAATTAACAAACTTAGTGGTCAAATAAAACCACCTGTCGGGAAGAATCCTGGCACAAATAATTCGAAATATATTTCCAAAGCTGGATAAGAACTAGACAGACAGATTTAAAGCAATTAACCAATTAATTTAAAAGAATTATTGCATTCCTAGAAAAATCCTTTCAATATTTATTATGGAGAAGACAATGTCCTGCATTTATTTAGGTAAAATAAGTAAGAAAACCATAGCTGGCCTCAGACTTCTCCTCTGAAACACTTAAATTCAGAAGGCAGGAAAGCAGCTGCCTGGAGAGTTTTGTCAGAGGAATTGAATCAGCCTTAAAGAAGGCTTTCTTCTCAAAATAAAGGAAAAAGAGAAGGTTCTTTGAAATATGCAGAACTGCTTAAAAAAAGAACAATAGAGCAATTTAATATAGAAAGGATATCTTGGTTTGAATTTGGGCTTGGGTTTACATTAGAAAATATTTACTTATAACTAAATCTGGATAGGAGTGTCATTTATATAGAATTACCATATTTGAAAGCATAAAGGTCATTTTTGCATAAGAACTGCACTTAAGCTTTGGAATCAGACGCTTGTCATTTAGATATGGCTCCTGTGTGGATTTGCTGAATTACTTCGATCTTTTGACTTGGGCACCAAAAATAAGCATATCAGCTAGGGGTAGTTTTGACGAAGGCTGTATTCTCAGCAAGCATATGCATACATTTCTCTCCCCCCAAAAAAGGATTCATCATTTTGTATCAATAATAACTTGTTCACTTGAAGAGACCCAAGTTTTTTTATTCTAATTATTTAAACTCATGATAGTATATCTGACCAGTTTCTCTGTACCATTTCTCTGATGTCCCTCACATACATGGCCTTCAGAAGACTTCAGTGGCACTGAATCTATCATTTGTATAATATCTATTTTTCATATTGTAGACTAAAAACACAGGTTCTCTTAAGAAAATTTATAAAATATTTAAAATGTAGGAAAAAGAACAAAATTAAAAATACATATCCTGGCATCCAAAAAAAGAACAAAGTAAAGCAAAATAAACCTGGAAATTTATGGCATATTTATGCCATGTATTTTTTTTTTCATTGATCATTAAATTAAGTGGAGCTACTATTTTCAAAACATAAAGACATATTTCCAATATTTCTCCAGTTTAATTCCCCTCCTTTTACCTAATTCTTCCCTATAACCCACCTACATGTTTCTCGAAATATACAAGTAATTTCTTATCATGAATCTTTGCCTAGGATTATTACTCCTATGTAATCTGTCTTTCATTTGCCCACTGAGCCCTATATAAATGTCTTTGCAATCACCCTATCTTGTCGTATTGGACTTTTGTGTAATAGTGTTGGGGTAACTTGTCTTACTTCTGCTCTACCTCAAGTATCTGAGGACTAGAGGCTATCAACCTTCCGAAACAACACCAAGACAGAGGCTTGGCCCATCGTAGACATGCTAATCAACATGTATTAAAGGATAAGTGAAGACGATCCCAGTCAAATACAGGCATCCAAACATCTCAGACTAAGTCTGACAAAAATAAATAAAACCCATACACGTGTTTATTTCTGGCCACTAAAGCCCTCTTCCCATGACATTTCGTATCCTGGCTTACGAGAAGCCTTTGCCTATTTCTGTGAGGGCTGGCATCATAGACTATGATCCCTATCAGATGGAAGACCGAATAATTTGTTTTTCTTTTCTTTTCCAAGTAGGATGCTGTCAGAGAATGCCTATATGAGCATCAGACTATTGGGATGAGTTTCTTATTTAGCATTTGTCTTTATGTATCTCTTCCTCTCTCTCACCTATATAAGACATTCAATTTTTAGGAAGATGTAAAATCCCACAGCCCCTTGTACTATGAAAAAGTATCAGAAATTCTGTAAGAGACTTTGTCTAGAGAACAGAGCTCTAAGACACCAGACATGGTAACAGGATTTCATTAGAAGTTACATAGTTGTTTTCTTTCATGCCTCTGAGCCTTAATGGTGGGTGACACTGTTATTTCCCTTACTGGGCATTTTTTGCCCATTTTTGCCTTGGGCCTTGGCTAATTGCCTCCTTCTGTTGCCCAATCCTCAACTCCTCTGACTGGGTGAATCCATCCCTCTGTGTTCCCAGAGCGTCATGTGTGGGATTTTGCCAACTCTCTTGTCACATAGTCTCGCAGTTGCCTTTTCTGTTTATGTGTCAGTTAGCCCCATGAGACACTGAACTCCCTATGACAGGTGGATGGGCCTTACTCAGCGGTCTTTCTCTAGCATCTCCCACCACTTCCAGAGCCTAATGGACACTCAAGTTTCCATGTCTCCTTTCCCACTCATTCCCTCAGCAAACATTTCCTGCCTGGACTTCTTCCAGGGAAAAGTGAAATTTAACTACAGTTCACTTAAAGCAAAGTGAGCAGACCTACTGCTGTGGGAGGAAGATCCCGATATAGCTGAGCAAACCGACAGAGGGTCTTTGTGATTTTGTCAGCTCATTCTTCTGCGGGCCTTTTCCTATCCCAGAAGGAGTCAGGTGTTTGATAATCCAGTTTGCTGATTTTAAAACAAAAAACAAAACCAAATCCGCAGAAGGAAGAAATATGCTTCTAGAGGGAAAATCAGTGTTTGACAAAACTCCTCATTAAATTAACCTAATGCATTTGGTTAGCAACCAACTATATGCTTTGAGTTAGATTATTTCCCATTGCTAGACCTCAGTTTTCTCATTTGTAAAAGAAAAAGGGTTGAACCAAATATATTTTAATCCCCTTACAGCACTAACTTCTTATGATACAGGGCAAGAAATTTGCCTATACAATATATATGTAATTAGTTCTTTCAAAGTTGGGTGGTGTATGTTGTAATAAAAAACTACTTCTCCTGCCCACCTTTTAAAATTCTTTTCAGTTTTCAGATAAAACCAGAGCTACATTTTCTCTTAACTGTCACAAAATCATTGCAGAGTGGGAAAGAGAGTTATTCCTTTATGCATGTTTTTCATTCAGTTACTCATTGAGGACCTACTATGTGCCAGGCACTATGTTAGATACCGAAAATATAAAAGCAATGGAAAATTGAGTGAGCTCCATTTAATAAATGCTGAAATCAAATGATTAGCCAGGACCCGAACCTAGGACTACCAAACCTGATCTCTCTCTTTAAGTCAACCAATAAATCAACCATTAGTCCATAAAACTTTGAAGCTCCTCTTATTTCTGGGTTCTGTTTTGGAAGTCAAGATAAAAACAACAAAAAAAAAAATCTAGGTATTTTTAAAGATGGTACTTAGCCAGAAATATATGTACTCATCTGAAAATGTGGCCTGGAAACAGATTCCACTTGGAAACTGGCTCTACTCCCCAGTTGCCAAAAGAGCCTCATAGCAGGAATGTGACCCCAGCAAGAGAGATATCGAATGTGTATGAGTGACATCACTGTGGGGTTGGTGTGAAACAGCTGTGAGATTAAGGAGCCAAACTTTCAAGTAAAAAATAGAATTAATGGGATAGTTAGCCTTGTTGAAAAGAAATTTTAAAATGAAACATGTAACAGGCTTGATTTTCTTTTGTAAGGGCTGGAAAATGAGTATGTCACACCTGGTGCAAGGGCAACATACCGATATTGTCAGCAGCGCACGAATTCTGCCTGTATTCTGCTCCAGGAGAAAACGGAAGATAGAAGTTTGCCCATTCTTTCTTTCTTACCTTGCTTAATCCTTCTTGCCTTCCCATCTACCTTTATCCTGTTGTGTCTCTTCTCTAGTCACTTTTCATTTTTTACAATGAACATTGAGAACCTATTTCCAAATCCTGTGTTAGCCATGTAGACCGAATATGTAATATTGAGTCAGAAAAAGACCCTGCTTTCAAGTGTCATGATCGGTAGGGGAGACGAGACATACACATACAGCGACCTGGATATAACTGTGGTTCCTCATTGTCAGTCTTTGTTGATTACATGTAAAAAAAAATTCTGATGTCTAAAAACTATAAGTAGAGTATACATATTTTAAATGACCTTAACATCTAACAAGTTATTAGAATTAGTACAAAGATTTACTTCGATCGTTCTCAAAAACTGGTGAGAATTTATGCATTTGGATGGAGGAGATAGATGTTTGGTACCCAGAAAAAACCATTCCTGTAATTTTCTGGTGAATCTGTTTCTCTCTCTTTCTCCAATTATTTATATTCCCTTCCTTAGCATTTTGTTCATCAGTTTCTTATATTTTCTTTCTATTCTGGTTTTGGCCACCAGGAACTTTTTCGCCACTTACCAACCTGTCAAGTTGCTCTAGGATCAACAGACACCTTAAAACTCCAGCTTCCCTGTCTTTCCTTGCTTCTCAGTGAGGAAATGATCTAGGACACTCCATTATTCTTTCCCTCACTGCTCTTTCTGTGAGAATTTGAATATCATTTCCAATGAATAAAATTCTCCACTTTGTTATTTCTTCTTACCTTTAATTACATTTGTATTTCATTGTGTCAAAGAAGGAAGAGGTTGTGAATGGGAGGGGTTGCTGATGGTTCCTAGTGAATATGACCTTAGAGATTAGAGCAGACCCTGAAAAGGGCAGGGGGTAATAGCTCAGAAGAATCTGTCAATGCTTGCTTTTATTTTATGGAAACCTTAGTCAAATCTATAGTGAACTGCTATTGGATAATATGACCTTGCATGTTATTTTCTGGGAACAGCTTTCATCCACTGCAGAGAAACAGATATGTGAAGTACATGTGGAAAGATAGAGAAAAAAGAGAATCTTGACAGTATCCCTCATTACACATACTCCTGAAGCCCAGTCATTTCTGCCCATCTATCCTGTGGAACAAATCCACTTCACCACAAGAAGGTTCCCATTTTTGCTTAAGAGAGTGAATTCCTGTCACTTTTAATTCAGAAGGTTTTAACTATTTCAAAAATAGTTACCACAAATCCTGATAGGGTGGCATTTTCATCCTAATTTTATAGGTGGTGAAATTGATGCTGAGAGAGATAAGAAATTATAAATCATTTGGAAGGATTCATTCTGAGTGTGTTGTGTAGACATATGTAAATAAGTACAGAGTTTGTTCAAGGAAAATACATCTTCCTGCAGTTCAGGGTGTGTGTGTGTGTGTTTCAGTATAATTGCATCTCTGTGTCCCTTTCTGTGTGTGCATGTGTGATGAAAAGGTGAGAAAGAAAAATGAGAAGGGGAGGGGATGAGGTGAAATTTGGAGCAGAAGAAGTAAAGGCTACATGTGAAATAATGCAAATCTTGTGCTTGATAAAAAGAAACACACACACACACACACACACACACACAAATCTGTAAGTCATTGTAAAGGTGTTAGCAATGCCCTTATTTTTCAAGCCACTTGCTCTTCGTGTTACTTCTTTCTACCCATCTTTCAAGTACCCAGTAATCTGAAAAAAACAGATGATAGACTCACTTCTCTCTGTCCCTTCTGACAAATGAAGACAGCTCTCAACAAGATGGTAATGGCAGCTACCCTAAATTATTCTAAAAATACTTCCAGGGTATCAGCCTTTCCCTGAACTGCCGTGTTATCCTAATGCAATTATGTAACTTTCTAATCTTTCTGTCAGTGCAGGAGGCAGGAGAAAAAAAATACTGCAAACCAGGACTGAACATTTAAAGTAGAGGTGACTGATTAACCACTGCTTCTGCTTTAATATCAAATCTGTTAGCTCCTGGTGTCCGGACCTATAGCTTTTTAAGGTTCCTGAGCTGGTCAACAATTTTATACTCAACAAATTCATTTTTTTAAAATTTGCCCTTATTTAATTATTAGCGAAGATAAACACTTTCAATGGACATATATTCCAAATTAAAAAAAAATTACATCTAATTAAGACAAAAACATTTACAGTATTTTTGAATCTTGGTGTATTGGTTCAGTTATTATTTAATCAGGGATAAGAACTTTTTGTCTTTTCATTACAGGAATACTTGCTTTGTGCTATGGTGAGCTCTGTGAATTGTGTAAGACTGTTGAATCACAGACCTGTACCTCTGAAACAAATAATACATTATATGTTAAAAAAAAGAGAAGAAGATAGTAGGAATCAACAAATTCATTTTAATGCCCACAAATATTATAGCTTTCCCAAGCCAGCTTTCTATCCCCACCTCTCCCACTCCCTGTTCCCTACTCTAATCATCCTAAATGTAGCCAGGGGCCAGTGATAGAGCTTCACATTCAGCGGTCACTAAAATGAAGTCCATCCAGGAAATGAGGAATGGATGGGTTGTCTTGAAACGTACAAAGAGACACTTTCCCTGGCTTGATGTCATCCCTGTGCATGTGGAATTGAACTGTCTGTGGAAATCTGCCTATCTTTCTGTGTGGATATATATTTTTTTCCATTAAGGGAACTAAAATATGAAAGAAAAATCACTTGAAGTATAAAATCATAGCATTTTAAAGGTGTAAGGAACTGAAGAAACACTATTGCTTTTGCTTCAATTGAACAGACAAGAGAAGTGAGGATCTCAGGAGTTCAGTGAGGGAGGCTGGTGTACTGAAAATAACCTGGAGGGTATATACCTAGAAGGTTATCTCTAACAGGTAGCTTCAAAATCATTTTGACCTCACTTTTTTTCTATATTTCTGAGATTTTCTAAAATGAACATGTATCATTCTCTAAGGAGTGTTATTGTGTGAATAACTTAAGTTTGGCGACAGCCAGATCTGAGCGTGAGTGTTCACTCTGTCATTAAGTGTTGGGTGATATTAAGAGGTTATTTAACTTCTTCGATGCTTGGTATTATCTCCATTTTATTTTTTTTATTTTTAATTTTTTTTTATTATCTCCATTTTATAAATGAAAGTCCTTGTGTCAGTCTTGCAGGAGTGGGGTGAGGACTTGACAGAAGAAAATACTGAGGTAAAAAGCACATGATTCAGTTCTCCTGTTCCCTAACTACCTTCAACAAGACACACAACTTAAATGTCCCCAGTGCTTACTCTCGCTCTCTAAAGCCAGTGAAAGTGTCTATTTAGGTTAAATGACAAACTGTACAGTTTTCATTTCCTGTTTGGGCTTCTAGTCTCCTATTACAACCAGGGAGCTTTTTCCAAATCCCCTGGATCACACAGGTTCAGGCAGTGCCTGTGAATGATGCGGTTTTCATCACTACGGCAGAAATCCCCAATTAAATCATACTTGGTAATGGCAGCTGATTGAAGACCAACAGATTTCTTTTGCTATTAAGAACTGGATCTTCCTCTGCACAGACGTGGAGCATGAGGCCCAGTGCACAGGTCCTCTGGGACAGTCGGTGTGATATAAGTAATAATAAAGATGATAATAAAAATAGCTACATGTATTGATCACTTACATGTTCTTGGCCCTATGCTAAGTACTTTAATAGTATCTGTGTTTAATCCTTCTAATATACCTCGGAAGCAGTTAGTATAATCTTTGCTAAACTAAGGGTTAGGGAGATAAAGTCAATCAGTTTAGGTCATGCAGCTATTAAGTGGTAGATCTGAGAATACAGATGGTCTTAACCACCGTTGTATCACCTTAACCTTGTTCACTGTGATTTGAAGGCTTTGGGGGGGGGCAAGATAATTGGGGACAGGATTCTGAGTTTGACTTGGAATGTAACAATGGAGAAAAAAGAATATGGCTAATTAGAGAGTAAGGTTATTATTGAAGAAACTGTCAGTGGAGGGTTCCAGTACTCATCACTCATTCATTCAGTTTTTACACTTTGTAGCTATTCATTGAATGTCTACTAATCATCAAGCCTACATCTAAGAACTGTAGATATCATGAAAAGTAAAGTATGATCTATATTTTTAGAGCTTACTCAGTGTGAAGCCCTTAGTATTTACTTATTGGTGTCAGAAGAGAAATACCTAATGTATTTTAACTCATTTTCAAATATTATTCATTTCTCATAAGGACCACATGAAGTATACAGCTTTGTCCTCATTTTTGTAAATGAAACTATAGGCATTAAAAATTTTGCCAGTTGACTTTAAGAGGTATGTTCTCAACTACTCGTCTTTGCTGCCTCCTGGAGAATGTTGGAGCAAGAACACCCAGGTCTGTGCACTAGTTCTGTTGCTGTCTGGTTTAGTGATGCTGGCTTGGCATTCTCTCTCTCTGTCCCATTCCATAAGTGGAGAAACAATGATCTATATCACATACTTAGTGCACAGTGGACATCTCATTGGATCCTCACTATAGCCCTCCTAAATGAGCACTTGTACACAACACCTGTTGTCCCTTCATAGATGAGGAAACTGAGGCTCAGAACTATTAATGGCCTGCTAAATGTCACAAAGTCAATGAGAAGCAGAGTCCAAATTCATTCTCTACCAGTCTGATTCCCAGACTCACCCTCTGTTTTGCAGCTGCTGTCGCCATCCTTATTTTTAACCTATTTGTTCAATGCAGGAATCCTGACATCTTTAGCTAAAAAAGAAATAAAACTTGATCCCTGGGTTGGTGTTCCTATACCAAAGCCATGCTTAATTTAGGAAAATGTGTGCCTGCATGCTCACAGAGACAAAATGTAGAGGCACACTTGGATAGAAATACATTTTAGAATTAAGAATTAATTAGACCATGTGATGGTCTGTGTGTATAGTACCAAGCATCCTCTGGGCTCCCTGCTCAAGTACTGTGTATTTTTTTCTTTGATATCTACCTGCCTAGCCCAGTGTGCTTAATTCCTTGCTAACTCTTAGATAATTCACAGCAGTGTGCTTGAAAAATACTCCTTGGTAACTCATTTCTCAGTATAGATCCATCGAAAGATACTCACTGTAAACAATGCAAACAACAACAAAATTACAAAGTAATTAATTACAAAGAAGTAAATAAAAATTATCCCGAACTCCAGCACCAGAGTCACCACGTATGAAGGTGTTAGTGGCCATCCCTGAGTATTTTCTCTTGTCAGTACGCATGCATGGATGGGATGTAGGAGACACAACTGTACAGAAATAGGATGCATGCAGCTTAATAACATTGTGCAGATTGACTTGAGCATTGGTATATCTGGATTCCAAGCTTAATTCTGATTCTGATATAAACTGACTACTACTTGTAAGCAAATAAATTAGCATTTTTGGTCATAAGTTCCCTGATTTATTAAAGGCAAGGCTCATTCTTTTGTGCAGGAACTATGCTTTCTCATTCAGTCTGGAGGAAGGGATGGGGTGGGAGGGGAGGTTTTATCTAATATCTGAAGCAGAGGAGCTGAAATTACCTGACAGTTTCTAGCTCAAGTGTTCTATGCATCTGTGGCTTCATATTAATCCATTTAAACAATTTATTGTTTTAATTATATATCATTTCAGTTATAATGTGCTGATACCCCTCATGAAGTACTAGTTTCAGAGGTAAATGTAAAAAGAATAATTCAGGGTCAACAAAGAAAGGCAAATTGCAACATAATTTTGCCTTGCCGTATCCTTAGGTTTATCTGAGTCTATGTATGTAGTATCTGAACGTATAAATATGAAGGATAATGACCTAGAAAAGGGTTGGCAAGTTTTTTTTTCTGTGAAGGGTCAGATAGTAAATTGGAAGGTTATATAACCTTTAAAATGTAAACTCTTAAAAATGTAAAACATTCTTAGCTTCTAGGCTATACAGAAATAGGCAGGGGATGATTTGGACATGGATCATAGTTTGCTGACCCTTGATCTAAAAGATTAAAATTTATTCCAGAGACCTTTGCAGAAAGGCTTTTAGCAGATGAAGTAAATAATATGTAGGGAGAATTAAAAAGTTGTTCAAACAACAATAAAATATTTTAAAAAATTCATAACTAAAGAGTTTGGAAAATGTATTTATTAAAAAAATGCAAATGCATTTTCAGTTTTTTTTTTTTTTTTCAACTCACTTGGTCATTTGAGATTATTCAGCCTTCCCTTTGTGGAAGTTGTTCCTACTACCTGGGACTGGAAAAAGTATGTGTGCAGCACTGTATCCCAAGTGAAGCCAGACTGCTGAAGTTCAAGTCTCATGGATGATCCACTCTTTTCTTGATATGACGTTTTTAGAGACTGCTCTCCACATTCCACACCATGAGCGTCCTTTCCACATGCAGTTTCCTCTTTAACTTTCAAGTTTTTTTATTGGGAATCTCATGAATATATTATTTAAAAGTCTTGAGACTTTAAGCAGCCTCCTGATAATCTATCACCTGGGGTAAAAGGAAAATAGTCGAAATGGATGACAGTTTATGCTGTGAAAACTCCAAGGGCAGATAAGAGATTTGCCTTTTATTTTTCCCTTTCTACAGATAGAATTGCTGAATT
Organism: Halichoerus grypus; assembly: GCF_964656455.1. Taxonomy (NCBI): domain Eukaryota; kingdom Metazoa; phylum Chordata; class Mammalia; order Carnivora; family Phocidae; genus Halichoerus; species Halichoerus grypus. Next base: position 23,810,118 of record NC_135726.1, on the reverse strand, counting down.
TAGGATATGGCGATTTCTTCCTTGAATACCTTTTGGGAAAGTGTGTGTGATTTGAAAGTCCTATGAATAAGGAAACTGAAGCTTCCCTTAATTATTGCATTTTTCCTTATGAGATGCAGAATTAATGGATTAGGATTGATGTTAAAGAATACATAAATCCTGTTGCTCAAGATTCTGTAGCCAACTGGAGAGTCCTCTGTACTGACTCAATTAGATGTATTTATATCACCTCAACTAAAACTGCTTTAAAATATAGCCTCATGTCTGAAAATAATACAAGTATCTCCTTTTGCCTTGATTCTGTTCATATAAATTTGTTCCCATCTTCAAAGATTTCCTGATCCTCACTTGGCTCTGACATTACTCTTCCAAACCATCATTAGTCTCAGGCCAATGACCCACTCAGTCAACCACACTGTGTTCGAACTAGCCCTCAGACAAGAGGATGGAATTCCCTGCCCCAACTTAGTCAAGGTGGCCATTTCCATCCCAGTGCTATGAAACATGGACAGCACAACCTAACCGATATACTTCAGTGGGCAAATTATAAGCAAGCAAGGACAGATCTTTCTTACTCTTTTCCTAAACTCTTTGCCCCCTCTTTCTTTTCTTTTTTTTTTTTTTTTACAATCTATAAGACCATAAATGAAGTCAAATTGCAGTAATTGTTGAGCTGAAGATCCAGAACATTGTCATGGGCAATATTGTTAAGATAACAAGGAATGACAGTTTTGGTCTCTTGCAACATGGCTTTACGACCAGCCAGGTAGTGAATCTCCCTACATTCTGTGGCATGAGGGATCTCAGGTAACTAGTGCATATATTACTATTATTTCCTCTTATAAAACCTAGAAAATACCAAATATCTGCCTAATTACTATATTCTGAGTATTACTGCTTAGCATGAGTTTTAGTTCAAAACAGTCTCCATCCCTCTCTCTCTACACATACACACACCCATCCCAATAGGAATATTGTCCTGCTTTGGTCTCTATAAACATTTTGCTCCCTTTCTCATTCTTTCAATCTCTTATTCTATCCAAACAAATAAGATTTATTCAGTGCCTTCTGTGTCCTAGGGAAGTCATGATGAAAGAAACATGCAGAACCTACCCTCATGGAATGTGAAGGTTTTCTTCTTCCTGTATCCTCCTTTTGCTGCTACTAGCTACCTTTTCCTGGCTTCCTTTGTAACACTTCCTTCCATTTCTTCCCCTTGTGGTATTTCCTGCCCTGAGCAGAGCTGCAGTTCCTAAGTACCATATATCTCTGGGCATTTCTGTTGATAAGTGGTTTCACCTGCTGTGGTTATACTGTGTGAAATGCACACGTATTTTTGAAGGAATGGAGATAATTGGAAGAGAAAGTGAAGAGCAGTGGAAGGCTATGCCATTCACAACTGGGAACATTCTGTTCAAAACTATTATTGTTTAAAAACACAAAGTCAAATAACTCAAATCACTGACCGATTCCTCCTTTCCACCTCTAGTCCAGAGTGGTCATAATGGCATAATATAACATGTTCTTAGACTTCTAATAAAATATACTCTAAATAGATTAAAATGTACATATAAAAAGTAGAGCTTATGAAAAGTGTTATATCTTCAGCACTAAATGAAGTCATGGGTCAGAACCAAAGACGTCCTGGGAGTACATTTTGAGTGTTATCTGTAGTTAAATTATAGTTTAACAAAAAGCAGCTGGTCACTGCATGAAAGATAGTAATAAAAGGTACAAGGCTAGAAACAAAGCTGACAAAAGAGTGTAACAGACCAAAAATATAAGAATTTCCTAAACCTCTCTGTCCCTGAGGTCTTGCTCTTTGATGTGTATCTAAGTCATTTTTTCCCTCAACAACTAAATCATTCTTTGGTCACAGACCAGAAAACCAGCACTGGGGAGTATTCATCTGGGAGACACAAAATAATGTGGTTTGGGAATGGCATTTTTTTTTTTTTTTTTTTGAAGAAAGAAACTATCTTAAACTATCCATCTGGGGCACAAAAAAATCTGTCAACCATTATCAAAATGATTTACTTAAGAGCCATTTAATGAGATTCATTAATTTAAAGAGATTAAAAACAGTCTGTATTAAAGGACATTTTGACAGAAAAAAATAGGTTATAATAAAAGCTGAAAATCAGCAGTCTCTCTTTTTATCAAAGACGATGCACAACTTTCAGTAAAGTCTTCTTCATTCAAAGTGAAATTCAAGATCTGATTCAGTTAATAGCAGTCTTTAAACAGAATATAAAGAAAGTTTGCAGTAGGTCAGAGTACTAACTGTACTACTGACAAGAGCACACAGTGTTCAGTATTTTCCTAGAGAGATGTCTAAAATGAGATGGAAAGGTTGAAAGTGAAGGGGTAAATTTATACACATTTAGCAATGGAGGGAGCAACCTGGCCTAGAAACAAGGTAACTTTTAACAAACTGAAAAAAATAATTTTCCTATTCCTAGTTACCTTTAAGGAAGCAGTTGTTTATAAAATTAGTGAGAGCATCTTTTTCTCTCTGAGACCTGTGTCTTGAGAGTGTATTAAATACATTCTCCTCCCTCAAACAATAAATAACATTTACTCTTTCTCTTAGTTACAGTACAGAAATATGTAATAAATATACAAGAATGACTGTCTTTGTGAAGGCAGTGTTTTTGGAATAGGGATGTGTAGGAATAAATACACGAAATTTAAAAGGGAAATATATAGAAATATGACCATTTATACTCATCCAAAATACATACATACATATATACATATCAGCGTACATATGTACATAGGACTGAAGAGTTGAGGTATGTGGGTCTTTAAGAATCTAAGTGAATGGGGCGCCTGGGTGGCTCAGTTGATTAAGCGTCTGCCTTCAGCTCAGGTCATGATCCCAGGATCCTGGGATCAAGCCCCGCATTGGGCTTCCTGCTCAGCGGGGCGGAGCCTGCTTCTTCCTCTCCCTCTGCCTGCTGCTCCCCCTGCTTGTGCTTGTGCTCTCTCTCTCAAATAAATCTTAAAAAAAAAAATCCGAGTAACTCTGACCACAGAAGAAGCAAAGATAGAAGGCATTGTGTTGGCTGGATCCTCTGGGAAGCAGGTGCTGAGATTGAGATAGGAATGCAAAAATGTTTTGGGGGCTAATGTTTTTTAAGTTTTTATTTAAATTAGTTAACTTACAGTGTAATATTAGGTTCAGGTATATAATCCATTGCTTCAAAACTTCCATAAACCACCTGGTGTTCATTACAAGTGCCCTCCTTAATCCCCATCACCTACTTCACCCATTCCCCCACCTACCTCCCTTCTGGTAATCATCAGTTCTCTATAGTTAAGAGTCTGTTTCTTGGTTTGCCTCGCTCTCTTTTTTCCCCTTTGCTTCTTTGTTTTGTATCTTAAATTTCATATATGATTGAAATCATAAAATATTTGTCTTTCTCTGACTGACTCATGTCACTTAGCATTAGACTCTCCACCTCCATCCATGTCATTGCAAATGACAAGATTCCATTATACCACATCTTCTTTATCCATTCACCAATTGATGGACAGTTGGGCTGTTTCCATAAATTCGGCTATTGTAGATAATGCTGTTGTAAACATCAGGGTACATGTATCCCTTCAAATTAGCATTTTTGTATTCTTTGGGTAAATACCTAGTAGTGCAATTGCTGGATCATAGGGTAGTTCTGTTTTTGACTTTTTGAGGAACCTCTGTACTGTTTTCCAGAGTGGCTACACCAGTTTGCATTCCCACCAACCATGCAAGAGAGTTCCCCTTTCTGCATATCCTCGCCAACATCTGTTGTTTCTTGTGTTGTTGATTTTAGCCATTCTGGCAGATGTGAGGTGATAACTCACTGTTTGGATTTGCCTTTTCCTGATGATGAGTGATGTTGAGCATCTTTTCATGTGTCGTTGGCCATCTGTATGTCTTCTTTGGAGGAATGTCTGTTCGTGTCTTCTGTTGATATTTTAATTGGATTATTTGTTTTTTGGGTGTTGAGTTTTATAAGTTCTTTATATATTTTGGATACTAACCCTTTATCGGATATGCTGTTTGCAAATAACTTCTCCCATTCTGTAGGTTGCCTGTTAGTTTTGTTGATTGTTTCCTTCACTGAGCAGAAGCATTTTATTTTGATGAAGTCCCGGTAGTTTATTTTTGCTTTTGTTTCCTTTGCCTCAGGAGACATGTCTAGAAAGAACTTGCTACAGCTGATGTCAAAGAAGTTACTGCCTGTGTTCTCTTGTAGGGTTTTTATGGTTTTAGGTCTCACATTGAGGTCTTTAATCCATTTTGGATTTATTTTTGTGTCTGCTGTAAGAAAGTGGTCCAATTTCATTCTTCTGCATGTTGCTGTCCAGTTTTCCCAGCACCATTTGTTGAAGAGACAGTCTTTTTTTTCTTCCCCCCATTGGGTATTCTTTCCTGCTTTGTTGAAATTAATTGACTATGTAATTGTGGGTTCATTTCTGGATTTTGTATTCTGTTCTGTTGATCTCTGTGTCTGTTTTTGTGCCAGTACCGTACTGTTTTGATCACTACAGCTTTGTGGGTATAACTTGACTTCTGGAGTTGTGATGCCTCCAGCTTTGCTTTTGTTTTACAAGATTGCTTTGGCTGTTAAGGTTTTTTCATGGTTGCTTACCATGAAAATTCTGATTGTTCTAGTTCTGTGAAAGAAGCTGTTGGTATTTTGCTAGGGACTGCATTAAATATGTAGATTGCTTTGGGTAGTATAGACATTTTAACAATATTTGTTCTTCCAATCTGTGAGAATAGATTGTCTTTCCATTTCTTTGTGTTCTTTCCAGTTTCTTTCATCACTTGTTTCACAGTTTTCAGTGTATAGGTCTTTCATCTCATTGGTTAAGTTTATTCTTAGGTATCTTACTGTTTTTGGTGCAATTGTAAATGAGATTGATTCCTTAATTTCTCTTTGTATTGCTTCATTATTGGTGTAGAGAAATGCAACTGATTTCTGTGCATTGATTTTTTATCCTGCAAGACTTTACTGACTTCATTTATAGCAGTTTTTTGGTGGAGTCTTACATGTTTTCTGTATATACTATCATGTCATCTGCAACTAGTGAAAGTTTTACTTATTCCTTGCCAATTTGGATGCTTTTTTTTTTTTTTCTTTTTGTTGTCTGATTGGTGTGGCTACGACTTCCAGTCCTATTTTGTATAAAAGTAGTGACAGTGGACATCCCCGGCTTATTCCTAACCATAGAGGAAAAGCTCTCAGTTTTCCTCTATTAAGGATGATATTAGCTGTGGGTTTTTCATTGATAGCCTTCATTATGTTGGCTAATTTAAACCTACTTTGTTGAGGTTTTTATCATGAATGGATGTTGTACTTTGTCAAATGCTTTTTCTCTGTCTATTGAAATGTTCACATGGTTCTTATCCTTTATCCTATTGATGTGATGTATCACGTTGATTGATTTGCAAATATTGAACCACCCTTGCCACCCAGGAATAAATCCCTCTTGATGGTGGTGAATGATTTTTTTTTTTTAAATGTATTGGTGGATTTGGTTTGCTTGTATTGTTGAGGATTTTTGTATCTGTGTTCATCAGGGAAAGTGGCTTGTAGTACTCTTTGTTAGTGGTGTCTTTATCTGGTTTTGGTATCAGGGTAATGCTGGCCTCATAGAATGAATTTGGAAGTTTCCCTTCCTTTTTATTTTTTGAAATAGATTGAGAGGAATGAGTATTACCTCTTCTTTAAATGTTTGGTAGTATTTGCCTGTGAAGTCATTTGGCCCTGGGCTTTTGTTTGTTGGCAGTTTTTTGATTACTGATTCAATTTCTTTGCTGGTTATTGGTCTGTTCAAGTTTTATATTTCTTTCTGCCTCATTTGTGTTAGTTTATATGTTTCTAGGAATTTATCCATTTCTTCTAGGTTGTCCAGTTTGTTGGCATATTATTTTTTATAATATTCTCTTATGATTATTTGTATTTCTGTAATGTTGGTTATTATTTCTCCTCTCTTATTTGTGATTTCATTTATTTGGCTCCTTTCTCTTTTCTTTGGATAAGTCTGGCTAGAGGTTTGTCAATTTTATTGATTCTTTGAAAGAACCAGCCCTTTGATTTCATCGATATGTTCTATTGCTTTTTTAGTTTCTATATCATTTATTTCTGCTTTAATCTTTATTTCCTTCCTTCTGCCTTCCTTAGGCTTCATTTATTGTTCTTTTTCTAGCTCCTTTAGGTGTAAGCTTAGGTTATTTATTTGAGATTTTTCTTGCTTTTTGAAGTAGGCCTGTATTACTATATACATCCCACTTAGAAATGTTTTTGCTGCATCCCAAAGATTTTGAACTGTTGTATGTTCGTTTCATTTGTTTCCATGTACTTTTTTATGTCCTCTTTGATTTCCTGGTTGACCCACTTACTGTTTAGTAGCATGTTGTTTAAGCTCCATGCATCTGTGTTCTTTCTAGATGTTTTCTTGTAGTTGGCCTCTAGTTTAATAGAATTGTGGTCAGAAAAGATGCGTGGTATGATTTTAATCTTTTTATATTTGTTGAGGCTTGTTTTGTGGGCCAATATGTAGTCTTGGAGAATGTTCCATGTGAACTTGAAAAGAATGTGTATTCTTCTGTTTTAAGATAGCGTGTTCTGAATATATTTGTTAAATCCATCTGGTCCAATGTGTCATTCAAAGCCATTATTTATTTTCTGCTTTGATGATCTGTCCATTGATGTGTGGTGTTTAAGTCCCCTACTATACTATTACTGTATTATTTTCAGTTAGTTACTTTATGTTTGTTACTTTTATATATTTGAGTGCTCCCATGCTGGGTGCATAAATATTTTCAATTAGTTATATCTTCTTGTTGTCCCCTTTATTATTATATAATGTCCTTCTTTGTCTCTTGTTGCAATCTTTGTTTAAAGTCTAGTTTGGAGGCACTTGGCTGGCTAAGTTGGGGGAGTGTACAACTCTTGATCTTGGGGTCATGAGTTCAAGCTTCAAATTGGGGATAGAGATTACTTAAATAAAAAAAAAAGGTTAGTTTGTCCAATATAAGTATTGCTACTCCAGCTTTCTTTTGACATGCATTTGCATGGTAAATGTTTCTCCATCCCCTCACTTTCAATCTGCAGGTGACTTTAGGTCTAAAATGAGTCTCTTTTTGGCAGCATATAGAAGGGTCTTATTTTTTTTTATCCATTCTGACACCCAGTGTCTTTGATTGGAGTATTTAGTCCATTTACATTCGAAGTAATTATTGATGGGTATCTGTCTCTTGCCAGTTTATTTCTTTGTTTTGTGGTTGTTTCTGAAGCTTTTCTCTGATCCTTTCTTTAGTGATATATTTGGATTTGTTTATCTTTATTCTTTGCATGTTTATTAGTTACTTTTGATACATGGTTATAGTTAGGTTTGTATATAGCCTCTTCTGCAAAGTCTATATTCAGTTGATGGTTGTTCAAGTTTGAACCCATTCTTTTCTCCCCTCCTCTCCACATTTTATGTATATGTTATTGTATTTTATGTCCCTTTTTGGTATATTAGTTCCTTAACTGATTTTTACAGAAATACTCATTTTTACTGCTTTTGTGTTTCCTGCCTTTATACTGTCACCTTTGGTCTCTCCATTCAACTCAAAGACCCCCCTTTAGTTTTTCTTGTGGGGCTTGTTTAGTGGTCATCAACACCTTTAGTTTTTGTTTATCTGGGAAATTCTTCATCTCTTCTTCTATTCTGAATAATAGCTTTTCTGGATAGAGTATTCATGGGTCCAGATCTTTTCCATCCCCCGCTTTGAATATATCACTCCACTCTGTTCTGTCTTGCCGAGTTTCTGTTGAATAATCTCCAGCTAGCCTTATGGGTTTTCCCTTGCAAGTTAATGACTTCTTTTATTTTGCTGTTTTGAAGATTTTTTTTCTTTATCACTATATTTTGCAAATTTAATTACCATATATCTTGGTATTGGCCTGCTTCTGTTGATTTTTATGGGAGTTCTCTGTGCCTCCATGATCTGGATGTCTGTTTCCTTCCCCAGATTAGGGAAGTTTTCAGGTATTATTTCTTCAAACAAGCTTTCTGCCCCTTTTTCTCTCTTTTCTTCTTCTAGGACTTCTATAATATAAATGTTACTACGTTTGATGGAGTCACTGAGGTCCCTAAGTCTGTTCTCATTTTGCATAATTCTCTCTCTCTTTTGTTCAACTTCATTGCTTTCCATTACTTTGTCTTCTAGGCCATTAATTTGTTCCTCTACCTCCTCTAGCCTGCTGTTCATTGTATCAAGCATGTTGCTAATCTAGTTTATCACACTCTTCATCTCTGCTTCATTATTTTTTTAACTCTTTTATTTCTGTGGTAAGGGTGTTACTGATGTCTTCTCTTCTTTTCTCAAGTCCAGTGAGTATATTTATCATCATTGCTTCAGGCATGTTACTTATAATCTTTTTCACTTAGATCTCTGGCTGTGGACTTATCTTGTTCTTTCGTTTGTGGTAAATTTTTCTGCATTTGCATTTTGTCTACTTCTCTGCCTTATTCTCTCTGTTAGAAAGCCTGTTAGGTCTCCTGCTTCTGAAAGTAATGGTCTTATGAAGAAGAGATCATGTAGTGCCTAGGGCCTGGTGCTTCAGGGAGTGTCTCTGGTGTGTGCTGTGTACACCCTGCTCTTGTGTTCTGGCTGTTTTATTCTTCACGCCATTTTTCTGAGGCTCTCTTTGCCTGCTATGAGCACCGTTTAGTCTCTGGCCTGAATGTAGTGAAGTTTAACTAGGAGTGTTCTGATCTGCTTGTGAAGTGAGACCTATCACCACTTCCACTGGAACTGAGGCCTTGCAAAAACTCTCTGGTCAGGAGACTTGGTGTGGGCAGTGGTTTGTGCTTGTCTTCTTGGGCAGGGACCACCCTACTGGTGCTAAGGCAAGCATGACTGACAAGGGCAGTTCCACCAGAGTGCAGAGGGGTGGGGCTTGGTGTAAGCAAGTTTGGCTGCCACTGTTGGTGTTGTGCTGCTTTCCACAGGTGGCTTTTTGTCCTGAGGGGACAGGGAGGGAAATGGGGCTGGCTAGCTCCTTTGTTCTCAGAGAGGTGTCTCTTTGATTGCTGCCTTAGGGACACCCTCTGCAAAGAGCAAATAATCTCTCCTCTGTGTGCTCCAGGCACTCTTCAGATCACTGTTTCCATATTGTATGCCTCTAGCTTATTTGTCTGCCTTCTCTCCGGAAGCAGCATTGTGTGCTCAGGTCTCTATCCCAGCCATACCTATTAAGTTTTAAAACTCAAGACTGTAAGCCCTGCTTGTTGCAAGAACTCAGAAAATTCAGCCCCTCTCATTTTCCAAGCCAGTGCCTCTTGGGAAATGTTCTCTTTGTTCATTCCCTTGTGTGCTTCTCTTTCTCTCACCATTCTCTTTCTCCTTCCCTTCCACAGCAGCCATGATCCATTTCTCCCCTAAACCACATCTCCACACTTCCTACATTCTTTAGTATGGCTTCTTTTCTCCCTTTAGTTATGGAGTTTCTTCTGTCAGTCTTCAGGTTGATTTCTGAGGTATTTAGGGTGATTCAGTAGTTATCTAGTTGTGTTCATGGGATAAGGTGAGCCCAGGGTCCTCCTACTCCACGACCATCTTCCTTCTCCTTGGGGTAATGTTTTTAAAAGGTAAAAGAGGGCAGTAGTGGGATTGTGCAGGGTAAGTTCCAAACCATGATGTGGATCCTTTCTTGGGAGAAGGAAGGAAGAGGCGTGGTAGCAAGATTGGACAGAAGGAACCTCAAATTGAAATGTAGATTTGGAAATAATCTTGGGGAACCCAAAGCAAAGGTTTCTCACTGGATAAGCCCAAGGTTGGATAGAAATAGCCAAGTCCCAGTACCTCTTTTTGTCCCTTGTGATGGCTGCCCAGGAGGAGCATGGCTTGGCAGGAAAACTGAGATGGATCCTGAGGACATTAGCAGGTGAAGGCAGTTGGCTAACTGCACTTGTTGCCCTTGGACAGAAAGTTCTTTTTTCACGGGAGGTCTGAGCAGCACATCTCCTTAGCTGCCACTGCAAACTTCTTTTATTCCTTCAGTTCCATCATACTTTACTCCTTTGACTTCAAAGATCATTTTAGATGGGGAACATACTCTTACTCTGTACTTTTTTTCTTATTAAAAACTTGCACTGCGGGTAGATTAAATGACTTGGACAGGATCTCATATCATTTGTTGGAATCCGTTAAGTAATTTTAAGGTCATTTTCCCACTTAATCACACTTCCTTCTTTCTCAATGTATTTGATGCTCATGAGACTTGTTTCTTTAAGTACTGGGTTTTAACTGCGACTATTGTCCTATTTTTCTTCTGTTTTTCTTTATTTACTATATCTTTACACCAAATATCTTGCTAGAAACTGTGTCTATATTAACATTTTTTCTTTGTTAAGATTGCTGTTATAATATTAAATGTCTGCAAAAGGAAATTAGTATTCAAGCAGTGAAGAAAGAATATAAATGAGAATGCTCCTTGACTGACATCAACTCCGTTCTTTTCCACAGCAATTAATAATGTGACCATTCCTCCTTTTAATTTTTCTGGTGGTTCCAACACAATTCTAAAATAATGGTACTCTTTTCTTATATTTCTTGTTATACTTTGCTATAAGCTATGAAAGATGGTGGATTTATCTCTCTTTAAAACATTACATCTCCTCTCCATGCCCAGTGTTTGCAATTTACAAATAATATTTAAGTGATAAAAGGTTACTATTTCCTTATCTCTCAGTTTTAGATAATTCATTGTGTCCCCCTACTATGTAATCTATAAGCCTCTTTTTCACTTCTCCCTTTTTTTTTGTCTTCTAAACTCTGTTGGCTATGCCATCATTTGTTAATATTATGGTTTATGACATTTATATTCTCTGCTGCAATCTAGAACAATTACTACCTTTTCTCTGAATTTTGAATATCAAAGTACCAAGAAAGGTAATAAAATCTTATGTTTCTAAATCTGTGATACTCACATGAGAAGGTTTAGAATGTCAGGGTGACGTAATTCTCTTCTTCTACTACTCAGTAAGTGAAAAATTATCCAACATTCTATTTTGATTTACATAAGCACCACCCATTACTTTTATAGATTTTTCTTATCTGCAGTTCTATTTTTCACCCCTTTTGGACAGAAATATATAAATACAGATACATTTATTCTTTATATATGTATAATGTATATTACCATCTTCAAAAAGTTTATTTTGTTCATGTCTTTTTTTTTTTTTAAGGTTTATTTATTTTAGAGAATGTGTGTGCAAGTGGGAGGGAGGGCAGAGAGTGGGGAGAGGGTGAATCTTGAAGAAGACTCCCCACTGAGTGTGGAGCACAACGCAGGACTCGATTGCAGGACCCTGAAATCTTGACCTGAGCTAAAATCAAGAGTCAGATGCTTAACTGACTGACATACCCAGGTGCCCCTGTATGTCTCTTTTAAAAAATATTTTGTTTTGGGGTGCCTGGGAGTGGCTCAGTTGTTGGGTGTCTGCCTTCGGCTCAGGTCATGATCCCAGAGTCCTGGGATCAAGCCCCGCATCGGGCTCCCTGCTCAGCCAGGAGCCTGCTTCTCCCTCTCCCACTCCCCCTGCTTGTGTTCCCTCTCTAGCTGTCTCTCTCTCTGTGTCAAATAAATAAATAATCTTTAAAAATTTTTTATTTTACTCATTATTACTGTTTCAAAACTATCTTTAAATATGGTCTTTTTTTAAATTTCAAGGGTTGTTTTAAGTCTAGGGTCTCTTTTTATTGTGCTTTTATTTATTTTTTGAAGATTTATTTGTCACTTTTTTCTAGGATTACTTGCTGAAATATTTTTTAAAATTTCTGAGTAGAAGGTAAATTTTCTGTGGTAATTCCTGCCTGAAAACATAAAATTTGACTGTGGACAACATTCTAATTTCAAAACCATTTTACTTTTTCTTTTTCAGTATAATCCTCAACAATCTCTTTTTTTCTAAAATTAAGGTTTTTTTTTTTTAAATTTTGAGATGATCATAGATTTGTAGGAATAGCTATAAGAAATAATTCAGAGTATAATTCTTGTTCCCTTTCCCAAGTTTCTCACAATGTTAGCATCTTGCAAAACTATGACAAAATATTACAACAAGGATACTGATTTTGCTACCTACACTCAAGATACAACACTGTCCATAATAGCAAGGATCCCTCCTCTTGCTTTTTTATAGCTACACTTCTCTCTCTTCCATGCCCAGTGCTCCTAATCATGGCAACAACCGATCTCTCCTCTATTTCTATAATGTTACCATTTTAAGCATGTTTTATAAATGCAATAATACAACATGTAACATTTTGAGGTTGCTGTTTTCAATTAGAATAATTTCTTTGACATTCATCCAGCTTGTTGGATATATCAGTAGTTCGTTGTTGTTATTATATATTTATTTCTGAATGGTATTCCATGCTATGAGAGTACTATAGTTTGCTTAACCATTTAACCACTGAAGGACATTTCTTTTATTTCCAGTTATTGGTTATTACCAGTAAAGCTGTTATGAACACTATTGCACTGAAGTATAAATTTTCATTTCTCTAGGATAAATGTGCAAGATTGCAATTGCTGCTTTGTATGATATCTTCATATCTAACATGAAGATATGTTTATATATATAAACATGTCTATATATACAGTATATATATAATGCTGCCAAAATGTTTTACAGAGTAGCTGTAGCATTTTGCATTCTCACCATCAATGTATAAGTGATCTATTTTCTCTGTATCCTTGCCAGCATTTGGTTTTGTCATTCTTCATTTAGTAATTCTGATGGATCTGTAGTGGTATCTCATTGTGGTTTTAACCTACATTTATCTGGTGGCTAATGATATCGAACATCACTTTGTGTTTTAATTTGCCAACTGTGTACCCTCCTTGATGAAATGTTTGTCCATGTGTTTTTCCAGTTTTCTTTTTTTTTTTTTTTTTTAATTTATTTATTTATTTATTTGACAGAGAGAGACACAGCGAGAGAGGGAACACAAGCAGGGGGAGTGGGAAAGGGAGAAGCAGGCTTCCCGCTGAGCAGGGAGCCCGATGCAGGACTCGATCCCAGGACCCTGGGATCATGACCTGAGCCGAAGGCAGACGCTTAACGACTGAGCCACCCAGGTGTCCCATGTTTTTCCAGTTTTCTAATTGGAGTGTGTGTATGTGTTTGTGTGTGTGTATGTGTGGCACTTTACTAATGACTTTTACAAGTTATTTATAGATCCTAGAACTAATCCGTTTTTGGATATGTGCTTTGTAAATACCGTTTCTTTGTCTGTAGTTTATCTTTTCATCCTCTTTTTTTTTTTTTTAAAGATTTTTTATTTATTTATTTTTTAGAGAGCGAGCGAGAGAGAAACAGCATGAGAGGGGAGAGGGCCAGAGGGAGAACCAGGCTCCCCGCTGAGCCAGGAGCCCAATGTGGGACTCGATCCCAGGACCCTGGGATCATGACCTGAGCTGAAGGCAGACGCTTAACCATCTGAGCCACCCAGGCGCCCTCTTTTCATCCTCTTAACGGGATCTTTTGCAAGGCACATATTTAATGCTGATGAGGTCCAGTTTCTCATTTTTTCCTTTTATGGATTATGCTTTTTCCTAGGCTTATATCCTGAAGATGTTTCTCCTGAATTTTTATTTTCTAATATAGTTACAATTTTACATTTACAGTTTTGCATTTAAGCTCATGATCCATTTTGAGTTAATTTTTGTATAAGATGTAAAGTTAGGTTGAAGTTCATTTTGGTTATCTATTTGCCCAGGACTTTTTTTTTTTTTAAGGCTCTCCCTCCTCCATTGAGTTATTTGCACCTGTATCAAAAATCAATTGGGCATATTTGTGTGGATCAAGCCACTGTTAAAGAAGGAGTGGCTATGTGCATTTTATAGTTAGAAAAAAGAATGGGGGATTGTTTGTGTTCATACAGCTAATCAGTGAATCATCACTTTCAAACCCGGCTTATCAAAGTCAAACGGGTTTTCCTAGCTTTTATGGACTGTGTCTAATGGTTCCTTCACATTCCCACAGTAATTTGCACACAATAGATACTCAAAAATGGGGGAAAATTGAATTTATAGTCAAGTGATCACTTAGAGTACATTGCATGTTTTAATTGGTAAGAGGTCATAGAGGAGAGTTGACCTCTGTCTCTAGGTCTATGCGTTATGACTAAAATATCTATAAAAGGGATCTAGTTTCAGAAATTTTCTTTCACTTGTATGGTTTCTCCTTGGGGGTTGCTTTACAATGCAGCTGTTTTTTGTTTTCTTAGAAACCTGACAGCACTTCTTCATTTTGAAGACAGACTATGAGAATAAAGATGAAACTGGCCAATTCTCCAAAGTGAGATTCTACAGTCACTAATTTAACAAATAAGTTGTCTCATATTGTGAGACCAAACTTGAATTATATATATAGTTTTTGATTATCAGTCCACACTGTCCTCTATATTCAGGTAAATATTGAGAATGGAGGCGTAGTCATTACCTATAAATGTCACTAGGACCATCTGCCTCAGAACTCTTGGAGTGTTGCTAAAAATGAAAATTGAGTGGTTCTACCCATGACTACTTAATCTAAATTTTGGTGTTCGGCCCTGAAATAGCCATAAATATATTAAGTAGGTGATTTTTTTTTTTTCAGGACCATATTTGAGAAACATAATGCCATAGGACTGTTCTAGGAAAATATAGTTCCTTAAGATTAAGGAATCTGGGTTAGTTGTTGATATAAAATCCTTCAATAACTGGACATAGATAGGAAACCGTGCATATCATGTGGCATCCAGTTTTTCCAGAATCGTCTGTTATATGATATATGTTTATTGTTGAGGCCACTGCTGCAAAATCAAAGAGCAAAACAGATAAATTAAAAAGGTCACATGAATTACCTTTTTCACCCTTGTGGTAACTGAGCCTTTTTAACCAGACATGCAGATACAATGACATTTAACCAGACAGACATACAAAGACAGAAAAAAAAATCCTAAAAATTCACATGAAACAACAAAATGAACCTAAATCACTAATGCAGTCTTGAGTAAAAAAAACAAAGCTGGCAGCATCATACCTCCTGACTTCAAACTATATTACAAAGCTATAGTTATCAAAATGGTATCATTCTGGCATAAAAAACAGGCAGATAGACCAGTGGAACAGAGTAGAGAGTCAAGAAGTAAACCCACACATATGCAATCAACTAATTTTCAACAAAGGTGCCAAGGAATATGCAATGGGGAAAGGAAAGTTTATTCAGTAGATAGTGTTGGAGAAATTGGATATTCACCTGCAAAAGCATGAAACCAGATCCTTACTTTACACCATGTACAAAAATCAACTCAAAATGAATTAAAGACTTAAGCATAAGACCTGAAACCATAAATACCTTAGAAGAAAACATAGGGGAAAGTCTCCTTAACATTAGTTTCAGCAATAGGTATTTGGATTTGACACCAAAAGCACAGGCAATAGAAGGAAAATAAGTGGGATTACATCAAATGAAAACTTCTGCACATCAAAGGAAACCATCATCAAAATGAAAAGGCATCCTACAGAATGGGAGAAAATATTTGTAAATCATATATTGGATGGGAGGTTGATATCCAAAATATGTAAGGAACTGATATAAGTTGATAGCATAACTAACTAACTAAACTGCCTGATAAAAATTGGGCAGATGAACTGAATATACATTTTTTGCAATGTCAATATGGTGAATACTCCATATGGTCTCTTTGGTAGTCTGAATCAACATTCTTCCTTAAGTTGAATCTCTTTCTGTAGCTTCCTCTCAAATAGTAAGATAGGATGATAAATGTGTAATGAGTGTCAATTATGTTCCAACCATTTTATATCCTTTATCACACTAATCTTCAGCATAATTTTCAAGTAGGTATTATCTCTGTTTATAAATAAAGATACTAAGACTCAGCAAGATTAAGTAATTCCTCAAAGGTCACACAGCTTGTAAAAGATGATGTCCAGTTGTCTGACTCTGAAAGTCATTTTTCTCTACTACATAATCCTGCTCTTCTCATTCATCCTATCAAGTGGCCTTCTCAGAAAATCACCTTTGGCAGAATTCCCCCCCTCTTGTTATTCAGAGCAGTTTCCTGTGAGTTATAGTTCAATAGAGAAAGCCCATGCTGCTGCCACTTTGCCTGAATTGGGTTAACTAAAGTCCTTAAACTGAAGCTGGGTGGATGCCCTGCTCCTTTGTATTTTCAGAGGGACTGGAGCATTTAAACATAAAATAGGTTATATGTAGGTTATGTACAAAATTAACCATTTAATATTTATCATCAGATATCTTTATAAGAGAAAAAGACCTCTGATCCTTGGTGGTTCAGTTAGTCTCCAAATACTGCATGTTATAATTTCATAGCTTCTTTCCTTTATTTTTTCTTTTCTTTTTCCTTTCTTTTTTGTTTTATTTAACAAAATACTCCTGTTTGATTTTTAATGAAAATCTGTAGATAAAAATACGCTTTTGAAAGTGCTTGAGAGGTTTGGCAGTGTTGTTACCTTAGCATTTATAGAGTGTGCCAAAACTGTTCAAGTAGCAACAGTAACACCAATAATTATAAATGATGTAATACTACTTATGAGGAAAAAAAAAAAAAAGAACGTCCAAAAAACTTTACTGAATCTATGAGAGAAATAAATCTACAAAGTGGAACATCTGACAAATTAACATTGTGGAGTGAATGTTAGTAAATTTCAGTACAAGTGCTACTACATTATTATGACACCATTAATAGCAATTCTGAGTTCTGCAGACCTAGGTCAAGTAAAGATAAATGTATTAATAATAAGTGCATACATTTTATAGAATAGAGGTAGGGAATTACTTTCCAGTTAGGCCTTGAAAAATTTGGAAAGCCTTTTTACAGGGAAAACAACAATTAAGTTGACTTTTGGAAGTTTAAGAGTTGACCCAGCAGGGCATGATGGAGGAAAGACAGTCCTTGGTAAAGGAATACAGTGGTAATGCCACTACATCGAGAGAGATCTGTTGTCCCTGGGTGATTGTGGGCTGACCCTAGAGCCATTAATTATTGGAACAGAGGAATTAGCTCTGAGTATTTCTTCCACTGGATACTAGTTTGGTTTGCTCTTGATTTCTAAAATTTCTTAGAAACCTAGGAGGCTGGATACCTACCACAGGTATAAAACTCGGGGTGGGGGGTGGTGTGAGACTTGACAGAGTCTTGGGCTTGTGGTCAGAGATTCTGATCAGATGTGTGCCTGAATTGGGGAACAGGACTCATTTTCTTTTTTTTTGTACTGTATCATCCATTTATTTATTTGTTTGGAAGATTTTTTTTAAATTAGTGTATAATGTATTATTTGTTTAAGGGGTACAGGTCTGTGATTCATCAGTCTTACACAATTCACAGCATTCACCATAGCATATACCCTCCCCCATGTCCATCACCCAGCCACCCCATCCCTCCCACGCCCCTCCACTCAGTTTGTTTCCTGAGATTAAGCATCTCTTATGGTTTGTCTCCCTCTCTGGTTTCATCTTGTTTCATTTTCCCCTCCCTTCCCCTATGATCCTGTCCTGTTTCTCAAATTCCTCACATCAATGAGATCATATGATAATTGTCTTTCTCTGATTGACTTATTTCACTTAGGATAATACCCTCTAGTTCCATCCACATCATTGCAAATGGTAAGATTTCATTTTTTTGATGGTTTCATAATATTCCATTGTGTGTGTGTGTGTGTGTGTGTATCACGAATCTTCTTTATCCATTCATCTGTTGATGGACATCTAGGCACTTTCCATAGTTTGGCTATTGTGGACATTGTTGCTATAAACATTGGGGTGCAGGTGTTCCTATGGGTACTACATTTGTATCTTTGGGGTAGATACCCAGTAGTGCAGTTGCTGGGTCATAGGGTAGCTCTATTTTCAACTTTTTGAGGAACCTCCATACTGCTTTCCAGAGTGGCTGCACCAGCTTGCATTCCCACCAACAGTGTAAGAGGGTTCCCCTTTCTCTGCATCCTTGCGAACATCTTTCATTTCCTGACTTGTTAATTTTAGCCATTCTGACTGTTGTAAGGTGGTATCTCATTGAGGTTTTGATTTGTATTTCCCTGATGCCGAGTGATGTTGAGCACTTTTTCATGTGTCTGTTGGCCATTTGGATGTCTTCTTTGCAGAAATGTCTGTTGGTATCTTCTGCACATTTCTTGACTGCATTATTTGTTCTTTGGGTGTTGAGTTTGATAAGTTCTTTATAGATTTTGGATACTAGCCCTGTATCTGATATGTCATTTGCAGATATCTTCTCCCGTTCTGTCAGTTGTCTTTTGATTTTGTTGACTGTTTCCTTTGCTGTGCTAAAGCTTTTTATCTTGATGAAGTCCCAATAGTTCATTTTTGCCCTTGCTTCCCTTGCCTTTGGCGTTGTTTCTAGGAAGAAGTTGCTGAGGCTGAGGTCGAAGAGGTTGCTGCCTGTGTTCTCCTCAAAGATTTTGATGGATTCCTGTCTCACATTTAAGTCTTTCAACCATTTTGAGTCTATTTTTGTGTGTGGTGTAAGGAAATGGTCCAGTTTCATTCTTCTGCATGTGGCTGTCCAGTTTTCCCAACACCATTTGTTGAAGAGACTTTTTTCCATTGGACATTCTTTCCTGCTTTGTCGAAGATTAGTTGACCATAGAGTTGAGGGTCCATTTCTGGGCTCTCTGTTCTGTTCCATTGATCTATGTGTCTGTTTTTGTGCCAGTACCATACTGTGTTGATGATGACAGCTTTGTAATAGAGCTTGAAGTCCGAGATTGTGATACCACCAGCTTTGCTTTTCTTTTTCAACATTCCTCTGGCTATTCGGGTTCTTTTCTGGTTCTATACAAATTTTAGGATTATTCCATTTCATTGAAAAAAGTGGATGGTATTTTGATAGGGATTGCATTAAATGTGTAGATTGCTCTAGGTAGCATTGACATCTTCACAATATTTGTTCTTCCAATCCATGAGCATGGAACGTTTTTCCATTTCTTTGTGTCTTCCTCAACTTCTTTCATGAGTATTCTACAGTTTTCTGAGTACAGATTCTTTGCCTCTTTGGTTAGATTTATTCCTAGGTATCTTATGGTTTTGGGTGCAATTGTAAATGGGACCAATTCCTTAATTTCTCTTTCTTCTGTCTCATTGTTAGTGTATAGAAATGCCACTGATTTTTGTGCACTGGTTTTATATCCTGCCACTTTACTGAATTCCTGTATGAGTTCTAGCAGTTTTGGGGTGGAGTCTTTTGGGTTTTCCACATAAAGTATCATATCATCTGCAAAGAGTGAGAGTTTGACTTCTTCTTTGCTGATTCGGATGCCCTTTATTTCTTTTTGTTGTCTGATTGCTGTAGATAGGACTTCTAATACTGTGTTGAATAGCAGTGGTGATAGTGGACATCCCTGCCGTGTTCCTGACCTTAGGGGAAAAGCTCTCAGTTTTTCCCCATTGAGAATGATATTTGCTGTGGGTTTTTTTCATAGATGGCTTTTATGATATTAAGGTATGTACCCTTTATCCTTACACAGTGAAGAGTTTTAATCAAGAAAGGATGCTGTACTTTGTCAAATGCTTTTTCTGCATCTATTGAGAGCATCATACGGTTCTTGTTCTTTCTTTTATTAATGTATTGTATCATCTTGATTGACTTGTGGATGTTAAACCAACCTTGCAGCCCAGGGATAAATCCCAGTTGGTTGTTGTGAATAATCCTTTTAATGTACTGTTTGATCCTATTGGCTAGTATCTTGATGATAATTTTTGCATCCATGTTCATCAGAGATATTGGTCTGTAATTCTCCTTTTTGATGGGGTCTTTGTCTGGTTTTGGGATCAAGGTAATGGTGGCCTCATAAAATGAGTTTGGAAGTTTTCCTTCCATTTCTATTTTTTGGAACAGTTTCAGAAGAACAGGTATTAATTCTTCTTGTAATGTTTGGTAGAATTCCCCTGGGAAGCCATCTGGCCCTGGGCTCTTGTTCGGAGATTTTTGATTACTGCTTCAATTTCCTTGCTGGTTACGGGTCTGTTCAGATTTTCTATTTCTTCCTGTTCAGTTCTGGTAGTTTATATGTCTCTAGGAAAGCATCCATTTCTTCCAGATTGCCTAATTTGTTGGCACAGAGTTGCTCATAATATGTTCTTATAATTGTTTGTATTTCTTTGGTGTTTGTTGTGATCTGTCCTCTTTCATTCATGATTTTATTTATTTAGGTCCTTTCTCTTTTTTCTTTTTTGATAAGTCTGGCCAGGTGTTTATCAATCTTATTAATTCTTTCAAAGAACCTGCTCCTAGTCTGGTTGATCTGTTCTACTGTTCTTTTGGTTTCTATGTCATTGATTTCTGCTCTGATCTTTATTATTTCTCTTCTCCTGCTGGGTTTAGGCTTTATTTGCTGTTCTTTCTCCAGCTCTTTTAGGTGTAGGGTTATGTTGTGTATTTGAGACCTTTCTTGTTTCTTGAGAAGGGCTTGTATTGCTATATACTTTGCTCTTAGGACTGCCTTTGCTGCATCCCAAAGGTTTTGAACAGTTGTGTTTTCATTTTCATTTGTTTCCCTGAATTTTTAAAATTCTTCTTTAATTTCCTGGTTGACCCATTCATTCTTTAGTAGGATGTTCTTTAGCCTCCATGTATTTGAGTTCTTTCCAACTTTCCTTTTGTGATTGAGTTCTAGTTTCAAAGCACTGTGGTCTGAAAATATTCAGGAAATGATCCCAACCTTTTGGTACTGGTTGAGACCTGATTCGTGACCTAGGATGTGATGTATTCTGGAGAATGTTCCATGGGCATTAGAGAATAAAGTGTATTCTGTTGCTTTGGGATGGAAGATTTGAATACCTCTGAAGTCCATTTGGTCCAGT
Source organism: Halichoerus grypus (assembly GCF_964656455.1). NCBI lineage: Eukaryota > Metazoa > Chordata > Mammalia > Carnivora > Phocidae > Halichoerus > Halichoerus grypus. The sequence goes on along the minus strand of NC_135726.1, from coordinate 23,789,217 downwards.
GTGTCATTTAAAGTCTTTATTTCCTTGTTGATCTTTTGCTTAGATGATCTGTCCCTTTCGGTGAGGGGGTTGTTAAAGTCCCCTACTATTATTGTATTGTTGTTGATGTGTTTCTTTGAATTTATTATTAATTGGATTATATAATTGGCTGCTCCCATGTTAGGGGCATAGACATTTACAATTGTTAGATCTTCTTGTTGGATAGACCCTTTAAGTAGGATATATGTCCTTCCTCATCTCTTATTACAGTCTTTGGTTTAAAATCTAATTTGTCTGATATAAGGATTGCCACCCCAGCTTTCTTTTGGTGTCCATTAGCATGGTAAATGGTTTTCCACCCCCTCACCTTCAATCTGGAGGTGTCTTTGGGTCTCAAATGAGTCTGTTGCAGACAGCATATTGATAGGTCTTGTTTTTTTATCCAGTCTGATACCCTTTGTCTTTTGATTGGGGCATTTAGCCCATTTACATTCAGGGTAACTATTGGAAGATAGAATTTAGTGCCATTGTATTGCCTGTAAGGTGACTGTTACTGTATATTGTCTGTGTTCCTTTCTGGTCTATGTTACTTTGAGGCTCTCTCTTTGCTTAGAGGACCCCTTTCAATATTTCTTGTAGGGCTGGTTTCGTGTTTGCAAATTCCTTTAGTTTTTGTTTGTCCTGGAAGCTTTTTATCTCTTCTTCTATTTTCAATGACAGCCTAGCTGGATACAATATTCTTGTCTGCATATTTTTCTCATTTAGTGCTCTGAATATAGCATGCCAGTCCTTTCTGTCCTGCCAGGTCTCTGTGGATAGGTTAGGTGCCAGTGTTACGTTTCTTCCTTTGTAGGTTATGGACCTCTTATCCCTGAGCTACTTTTAGGATTTTCTCTCTGTCTCTGAGACTTGCAAGTTTCACTGTTATATGTCAGGTGTTGACGTGTTTTTATTGATTTTGAGGGGGGTTGTCTGTGCCTCCTCGACTTGAATGCCTGTTTCCTTCCCCAGAGTAGGGACGTTCTCCTCTATAATTTGCTCCTATATACCTTCTGCCCCTCTCTTTTCTTCCTCCCCTGGGATACTAATTATTCTAGTATTGTTTCACTTGATGGTATCACTTATCTCTCGAATTCTCCCCTCATTATCCAGTAGTTCCTTATCTCTCTTTTTCTCAGCTTCTCTATTCTCCATCATTTGGTCTTCTGTATCACTAATTCTTTCTTCTGCCTCATTCATCCTAGCAGTTAGAGCCTCCATTTTTTATTACATCTCATTAATAGCCTTTTTGATTTTGACTTGGTTAGATTTTAGTTCTTTTATTTCTCCAGAAAGGGATTCTCTACTGTCTTCTATGCTTTTTTCAAGCCCAGCTAGTATCTGTATAATTGTCATTCTGAGCTGTAGTTCCGACATCTTACTAATGTCCATATTGATTAGGTCCCTGGCAGTCGGTACTGCCTCTTGTTACTTATTTTGAGGTGAGTTTTTCCATCTTGTCATTTTGTCCAGAGATAAATAGATGAATGAGAGAACAAAATGCTAAAAGAGTAACAACGACCCCAGAAAAATAAACACTAAACAAATCAGAAGTGACCCAAAACGGGGGTGGGGGGTGGGGTGGGGGTGGAGAAGAAAGGGGGAAAAAAAAGAGAATATGATTAGGCTGGTGAATAGAATAGAGCCACACACTAGATTTTGGGTGTGTTTTGGTCTTTTAGAAGACACTGCCTCCCAAAATTTTAAAGGAAGTCTTATATACATACAAAGAAAAGGGTAAATACAATGAAGGGATGGAATATGATTGTAAAGATAAAACTTAAAAATCTTTTAAAAAAGGAATTGATAAGAAGTTGGTTGAAAAAAGAAAGAAGAGAAATTAAAAAAAAAAGACAATGTGATCAGGCAGGAGAGTAGAATAAAGCCATACATTAGAGATATAGGGTATATTTTGGTCTGTTAGAATAAATTGTATCCAAAATTTTAAAGAGAGAAAAACTTATATATATGTACAAAAAGTAAGGTTAACTATAATGAAGGGATAGAATAGGACTCTAAAAATGAAAATTAAAATGATATAAAAAAAGGAATTGAAAAGATGTTAGTTGAAAAAGGGAAAAAGAAAAATTAAAAAAGAATTAGAAAAAGAGAATTAAAAAAATTAACTTTGAAAGTCTAAAGAGTCATGGGGAAAAAAGCCATGAATTCTATGTGCTGTATTCCCCTAGTGCTGGAGTTTTGCAGTTCTCATTGATCAGTAAACTCAGTCTTGGCTGGCTATTCTTGCTGACCTTCTAGGGGAGGGGCCTGTTTCAGTGATTCTCAAATGTCTTTGCCAGAGGCGGAATTGCCCAACGGTTGCCAGGGGCCAGGCTAGGTAATCTGCTTGGGTTTGCTCTTGGTAGCTTTTGTTCCCTGAATGCTTTCCGTACAGCTTTGGAGGACGAGAAAGAAAATGGCAGCTTCCCAGTCTTCTCCCCGGAGGAGCCAAAAACTCAGGTCCCCACTCCTCAGTGAGCCCCCAGAGAAAAGCAGTTAATCACTCCTGTCTCCCCGGTCTCTAGCCACACTCCATGCTCATTCAGCCTGTGACCGAGCATTTATATCTCTGGCATATGACCCTGTTTTGAATCTCTAACCCAGCGGATTCCTGTGGTGCACTTCCTTGCCTCTCCTCCCAGGGGAGGAAGGGGAATCTCCCCAGATCTGCCACTTGTTGGGTCCCTGCTTGAAGAGTAGTGGCTCCACTGTGCTGCGGATCATGGTTTATGGCCACCCCGAGCTTAGAGCCCACTCCTGTCTTTGCAGCAGTCTTCCCCGCTCTGATACCTGGGAGCTCTGCCGCACTCAGGCACCCCTGGTCTTTCTGTGACCCTGAGGGTCCTGAGACCACATTGTTCCAGCTAGGGTTCCACCCCCTGCTTAGCCACTGGAGTGACGTCCCTCAGCGGAGTAGACTTTTAAAAGTTCCGATTTTGTGCTCTACTGCTCTATCACTTGCTAGTAGCCAGCTAACAGAGGCTATCCCTGCCCCCGCCCCCCCCCCCGTGGTCTATCTTCCCAAATAGCACCTCAGATTCACTTTTCCGCGTGTCCTATCTTCCAGTAAATGGTCGCTTTTCTGTTCATAGATTTGCTGCTATTCTTTTCTTTGATCTCCTGTTGAGTCTGTAGGTGTTCAGAATGGTTTGATACCTATCTAGCTGAATTCCTGGGACCAGATGAAATTTAGGTCTCCTACTCCTCCGCCATCTTGCTCCCCCTCTCCCCCCCGCAACAGGACCCATTTTTAACAAGTTCCTAATGTTATAATGATGGATTTTACCAAGAGACCATATTTTGAAAAACTTCAATGAATACCATGGGATAAGAGCTTATAAATGATTTTGAGAAGTTTTTCTTTTCTTTTCTTTTTTTTTTTTTTTTAAGCATTCCACACTCACTTTACCCACTCAGCCACACTAAGTAAGTAAGAACACACCATTTCCTCTAGAGTATTTCTACAAAACTTACCCTGGGTATTTACAAAGCTGGTTTTTATTTTTATTTATTTATTTTTACTATATATCTATTTCCCATAGAACAAAGAGTGTATTTTATTCATCTCCTTTCTGCTTAGCCCCTAAGTTTTAACCAGTCGGTAAGCAATAGATATGTAATGTTGGGAAGTTAGATTGTACATCTGGTCTGCTGATCCATCAGGAGGCAAAGGGCTAAGTTGGTAACCTGAATGAATTAGCATGGACTGTAAGTGGGTCACTATCATGTATTGGCTATGGGACAGATCAGTCAAGTATTCTCTGCTGATGTGCTAAGACTTAAAAACAAGCCTAAAACAGGGTGGGTTGGAGCTAATAGGACAGGGAATTAAAAGGAAGTTTTAGCATTTGCTTCTGGTTTGTTAAGACCAAACATTGGAGATCATCAGAGGGTATCTAGGATTATGGCTACTGAAAAGCCACTGAAAATACTAGATTTAAATAGTAGCTAAGGTAGGGGCGCCTGGGTGGCTCAGTTGGTTAAATGGCTGCCTCTGGCTCAGGTCATGATCCCAGGGTCCTGGGATCGAGCCCCACATCCGGCTCCCTGCTCAGTGGGAGGCCTGCTTCTCCTTCTCCCTCTGCCTGTGCTCTGCCTACTTGTGCTCTCTCTCTAGCTCTCTGTTAAATAAATAAATAAAATCTTTAAAAAAAAAAAAATGGTAGCTAAGGTAGAAAGATACCATCTTTGTCTTGGGCAAATATTTGGGAGGGAAGATAGTCACCAGAAAGGGGCAGAAAGAACCACCTGCTGTTTGAAGGCAAGAAAAGGTATCTTTATAGATAGGAAAAGGCCTTTTCTTAGGGCTCAGGGATTGGATGATATCCATGTAAGAATATAAGATATGGTGAAGTACAACCATAAAGCTAGAAGTCTGGAGTAAGAGTCTGTGGCTTTACTTAGTCTCCTGGTCAGAGATGACCTAAAACCACACTGAGGGCTGGAGTAGTATTGACAAGGTCTGAGAATAGGCTGGATTGAAGACAAGGTGATTCAAAATCTCATCTCTGGATTTCTCCCCACCCTACTTCCTGCCTGGGTACAGTAACCCTATATACTTTAAACTCTTTTTCTCCTTCTTTCATTTAGCATTTTTTAACAAAGTCATCATTGTGATCTAAAGTATTTCCTCCCCCTGGAGAGATTGGAATAAAAGGACAGAAGATTCATAGCACAGATTTTAACTCAACAAATCTTGTGTAAATGCAGTGGATGAGAAGTCTCTGTGGATCCCGGAGATTTCTACAAATTTATATAATATATATACAAACCTGGATGGGGGATTATTTATCTCAGTATTATTGTTTCAATTCCCTTTTTTCACACAAAGTGAATCATTGTGAAGAATTGCTAATTGATGAAGGATATTCATCATTTTTTTTACTTTATTTTTTTAATTAATCTCTATGCCCATTGTGAGACTTGAACTCATGACCCCGAGATCAAGAGTCATGCTGTACTGACTGAGCCAGCCAGGTGCCCCCATCCTTAAATTTTTAAACTTGAAATTAATATGAAGTGATTGATACTGGAAAGTGTGTGCCTGTAATCTGTTGCTTTAGATTGGGGGACATATAGATTGTGTGTGAGAAGTAGGGAGACATCATGGTTATGTTTGCAAGACTAGGTTCGAATTGAAGCTTCAACCATTTACTGGCTGTGTGACTGAACTAGCTGCTCAACCTTTCTGTGCCTGTATTTTTATGTGTGTTTGTATGATTTGTAAAATAGGATATTAATGACACATAACTTACAAAGCTAATAGGAGTTAATCTGCATAAAGCATTTTGATTGATACCTGGCAGATGTGTACATACTGAGTGCCCAGTAAGGATAACTGTAATTATTACTTTGAGAAATGAATGGCTTATATATTTCAAGGTACTGGTCTTTTTCAGGCATGGCTATGACAACATGCCATGTCTACCAGGTCATTAGTCAGTATAGTTAAAAATGTTCTGTGGCGGTAAAGTTCTAAGCACCAGGAATAGAGCGAACAGAGGCAGTATAATTTAGTTGAGTAAAGGAGCATTTCTGGTCTGCTAAAGGGCAAATCCCTCCTCTGTCATTTGTCTTATTCTCTGTATATGTAAGATGAGGAGCATAATAGCTTTACTTCTTTATGGATTTGTAGGGAGGATTAAATGCTGAATTGAGTGCCTTGTATTTATTCTATCATTTAATCATCAACCATGTGAAGTAGGCATTGCTGTTATCCCCATTTTAAAGATGTGGAAGCTGAGGCTCAAAGTAGTTTTGCAGGTGTATCAGTGCCATATCTCTAATAAGCAGCAGGATTCAAACCAAAGACTCTATTAGTTCAAATTCTGTGCTCCTGACAGTGATCTTGAATTGCATCCAAATGTTAGAGTACCCAGAGCTTGGGGGGAGAATCATCTGGTCTAATCGTCACTTCTTGCAGATCTAGGAATAGGATTAGGTTGACACAAGGTTAAGCAATAAAATGAGTAGCTGTTTCATCACAGCACATCAGGTGTTAGGTCTAGGTTGATTTGTCCTTTGATCTGAAAAAGATGAATAATGATGTTATTGAGGATAGATCTATCTTTTCCAGTAGTTCCATTCCAAAAGAAGTTCAGGATACTTTGTCTTTAAACCATTCTTGCCGTGGCATTTTGAGAGAATCATTCACATGGCAGGTGCTACAGTCCATTCGTTGCATGTGTGCTTATTAGAATTGTTCATTTCTAAACCCTTGATACAAGTATTAAAATCTTAAATTAGCTCCTATAAAAGGGTAGGCGCTTATTTCTGTATTGTTTTACATGGACAGGGGTTGTGTAATTCTCCTGTTTGATATGCCTAATAGTTTGGTCACACAGGAACCCAGAAGCTGTCCCTTGCTCTGTTTTATTTGGAATTGGTTATTCAGTAAAACTTTGATTGATAATGTGGGATGTAAAACCATATTTTTAGATTTAAATCTCAGACTCCCCATGTAAGAACTGTGTCAACCTGTGTTAGATATTGAAACTATTGGTACCTCAGTGTCCTTAACTAGAAAATGGGCTAGTTAGCAGTACCAACATCATAAGACTATGTGAGGATCACATGAGTTATTACCCACAGAATCTTTCTACAGTACCTGGCATGTAGCAAGTGCTCAATAAATGTCCCCTATTATTATTAACTCTTAAGCAGTCCTAGAACATTTTAATTTCATGTATTTACTGATGTGCAAACATTTAAATATAAATATAAAGACATACATAAAATTATACAAACATTTTTGTATTTGGATGCCATGCATATTGAAAAATAGAGCTAGCCTTCCAGTGGTTTACATAAGAGCAGGAAAGATAGATCTGTAAACATAATTATATCACAACATACATCCCCTGTGTCAGAGTCCACAGAATGTTGCTGGGAATGAAGGAGAGAGAGTAGACTTTGAGGGAGTTGGGAAATGATTCTTGGAGGATGTAACATATGAGCTACATGTGCTGGAAGAGTGAATCAAGTAGAAAGGCATTCTAAGAAAATCAAAGACAAAAGACATAAAAAAAAGTCAGGTGTGTTTGGTGAATGTACATTTGATATTGGAGGAGTGGGAGGAGGGCTTGGGAGCAGTGAACGTGGGCTGCACAAGTAGTCTGGGGCCTGAAGGGGGACACTTGAGCCTCACTGTGGATAAACATGGTCTCTCATGAAGCTTCTTTGAGATTCATCCTGGGACTTCTTAGTGACAGCAGTGTATTGCCTCTTTATAGAGCTAGACTTGTTCTTGAATCCCCATTCTGCCACTTCCTAAATGTGGGCAAATCATACTCTTTCTGCCTCAGATCCTCATCTATAAAATGAAAATGATAAAAACAGTGCCTATCCCAAAGGGTTTTGTGAGGATTTAATGACCTAAAAATACATGCAAATCCTGGGGGTATTGTGTTCTTATGTATTAGTGATTTTGAATATAACTCCAGTCATACTAGTGGCAAAACCAAGGATGTGAAACTTGCAAACGTGAAAGTCAAGATTGGAGCCAAGAACTAATGCCAAAATTCATGGTATTTTTTTTTTTTTTTTTAACCAAATGCTAGCTTTAAAAAAATATGTGCTTTATATGTTTCTTTTTTCTTTTTTCAAATGAAGAGACATTAACCTCTCCCCAGAGCCTGGCGAGGAATCTGATTATTTTTCCTCCAGAGCAATTTCTAGTGTTATTGTGATCCATTCAGTGAATAGCATTTGGCCACTTCAGAAGCATTTTCCCACTTCCATGTAAATGGTATGATTAGATGTGAAAGGTAATCTTGAGTGCTGCCATGTTATGACATTAAAATAGTAATTCAATTGTTAGCAACCCCTCACAAATAACTATTCAATCCACTTGTGTTTAATACCTCAGCGTCCTTGCATGCCTTTCCTTTTGAAACACAAAGCAGTATTGATTTCTCTTCGTAACCAACTAAAAAGTATTTTGAGCAGTTATATCATTTCATTATCCAGCTGTAAATAAGGAAAATAACCTGTAAAAATAAAAAAAAAAAGTTGATGGGCTACTTTTATCCTCTTTCCTGCAAAACTCAAATGCGGACAAGAGTGAGTTTTGGATGGATTTGAATGTCTATATTTGAAGACATCTTGGCAATCATCATTGAAAGGCAGCTTATAGTGAAGGGATGTGAGCATACACATGGAAACCCCAGTGTATTAGTCTACTTGGGCTGCCATAACAGGTTATCTTGGAGTAGGTGGCTTAAACAACAGAAATTTATTTTCGCATAGTTATGGAGACTGGAAGTCTAAGATCATGGTACTAGCAGGGTTGGTTTCTGGTGAGGTATTTCTTCCTGACTTGTAGGTGGCCACCTTCTCACTTTGTTTTCACACAGTCTTTCCTTTGTAAGACTCCTGGTGTCTCTTCCTCTTCTCATAAGGACACCAGTCCTTTTGGATTAGGGCCACACCCTTATGATCTCATTTAACTTTACTTCCATAAAGGCCCTATATTCAAATATAGTCTCATTGTGGGTGAGGGCTTCAGCATATGGTTTCTAGGGGAGACACAATTCAGTTCATTACATCCAGTTTGAGAGCCATCCCTGCCGTTTCCTGGCCATGTAATGTATTGGTCTCTCTCTTTGCACCTCTGATTTTTTCAAATACAAACAAAGGAGTCAGACTACATCTGTTGAACAGGGGAGCATTTCCTACTGAAATGAGTTTGGAAGGGTCTGAAAACTAGCCTTTAATTTTCCTTTGGCCTCCAGGAAGCCAGAACTCTGTAAAATAGAGTTGAGAATCTTTAGGTGTGGTCTGAGAAGCTTCTGCCATTCTTGTCTTCAAGGATTTTGTGAAGTACTCCATTTGTCCATCATAACACGCACAAAATTCCCTTTTTGGTGTCACATTAGCCTCTTGGACTTAGCTTAAACTGCTTGCTTTAAATGGAATTCCCTCATACATTGGACTGTCAGAGACCTGCTTTATTTTCCAGTGCTCAGAACTGTCTTTCCTGCAATACCCTTTCCAGACACCGCCACTCAGAATCCTCCATTCTCTCTGTGCAGCTGCTTTAGTGCTTTTTGTTGCTTGCTTTCTGATAGTATATGCAAATGTAATGTTCTTGTGCATTAGATCTGAAGCCAGTAGAGGGCTAAAAGAGTCCACATTCAGCTTTGAATCCAAAATGCATACGCAGTTGACACAGAGTGCCTGGGAATGTAGGTGCCTGGGATGTGGAGTAGATGTTAAAGAAGATTCCAGCCATCTGGATGTCCTTCCCTTCTTCTGTTGTAGGAGAAAAAAGTCATACCAACTGTTACTAGCTCTTTCTCAACAAATATTCCCTTAGTCTTGAACAATATCTTCAACATTATTTTTAAGACCATAAGAAACACTCTTGCATGATGCTTCTGCAATTTTCCTGTACCTGCAAACTAACAAGCGAAACTGCCCCAGTTTCATAGATGCTGCCAAAAGACACAAGCCTCCTGGATCAGGGACCAAGATCTTTATTACTCACCCCAGGCTGCATGAGCTTCATGTCTGTGTCATTTCCCCTTGTCCCACAAGACCTGTGGAGGTGATTTGGAGTGGCCTAGGTGGGTACTGCACATACAGTGACCTCGCGTGTTCACACTGAGGAAACCCAAGCTTAAGACACCCCCAGTCTTATAAGGGTGCTGCTGGCAAACCTGTCCAGCTTTTGCCCTAGAGGAAGACATTGTCTTTATTATGCTGGTCAGGAAACAAATCTTCCCTCTGCTCTGGTAAGCACCGCTCTTATCCAAGGTTATTTGTTATACAAATGTCATAGGAAAGATAGTTGAAGACAAAAATGTTCATGCGATGCCAAGAAATATCATATAATATTCTTTTCTTCCAGCTGTTTCTCCAGATCTATGTCTTGTTTGGTTCTTTAGACAAATCCCATGTTACTGTTCCTTTCTGAAGTCTTATTAGTCTCCCTTTGTGTCTGCAGGGCCATGATCAATTGGAATAGACTGTGTGGCTACTTTTCTTTCTTATGCTTCAAATGTTTTCCTTCTCCCTAAGATAATCTTTTTAGTGGCACATTGATTATCCTTTCATTCCCCGGTGCTGCTCTGACTAGGTTCCTGAGACATTTATCCAAGCAAGAGTTGTTCAAAGAATGTACTTTTCTAGAAGAGTAGAAGTCAGATCTGTAAATATTTGCCTGAGATCACTGTGAAGGCAAGAAAGGTCTTTGGCCAAACCCAGGGAATGGGCATCTAAGCCACACCCAGGAAATAAAGAGGAATTAATGAAACATATTCTCCTCATATAGAATATAAGGCTTGGGAGACTCATTATCCCTGGACTTGTATAAGCCCCTGCTTCCTAAACATGGAAAATGGAACAGTTTTCTAACTACCTACTCACCAAGAGATTGTTGTGGCTCCAGAAATAAACAGACAAACCAAAACCCTTTCTAAATGTAAATTTTAGCACTAGCTAGGCACCCTAGTAAACTAAACATTTAATTATGTTATTGTCCAGTATCTGCATCAATATCCTAGGGTAAATTGCCCATATTCTCTTTAATTCTTAGGTGAAGTAAAACAAAGAAGGGTCAAACCCCCCTCTCAAAGGTCCAAACTTGAATGCCAAAAGTGACGAGGCAGAAAATGTAGATGAATAAGTTGGCTGTAGTGATAGGGAGTGTGGAAAACTTGAAATTGTAGGTTTCATTAAAAGGGGCCGATCCGGGGACGCCTATGTGGCTCAGCTGGTTAAGTGTCTGCCTTAGGCTCAAGTCATGATCCCAGGGTCCCCCATCAGGCTCCTTGTTCAGCGGGGAGCCTGCTTCTCCCTCTGCCTGCTGCTGCCCCTACCTGTGCTCTCTCTCCAACAAACAAAATCTTAAAAAAAAGGCGGGAGGCAGATCCTACTCCTTTCCAACTGAGAATTGCTGTGTAGGAATGTTGGTTCAATGTTTTCTGATGTTCTGACCTTTCAAGTAACTGGATATTGGGTTTCTTAAGTAAAATGCATATTTGCTTGGCAGCTAATTAAATTTCTGGAAACATTGAAAAAAACAAAGAACCTGTCTGTTCTAGTTACTATGCCCTCATAATGAACCAATCCTAAATTTAGTAGTTTTCAACAGTGTTTATTTTGCTCATGAAACAGTAATTCAGGTAAGGCTCAGTGAGGTCAGCTCTTTCCTATTGTACATAGCTTTAACTGAGGTGGCCCAGAAGATGGGGCTAGAATCAGATGAAGGTGTCTACTCCTTCCTAGTACATGGACTGGGAAAATTGCAACAGATGGAAGCTCTCACAACATGAACTCTCTGCGGCATCTCTGTCTATCTCTGAGTAGTCTCACCACATGGTCTCACAAACAGTATGGCTCTTGAGCACCCAGCTTTATTACATGTCAGCCTAGGACAGCTCAAGACATATGTCTGAACAGAGCCCTCAGAAGCCGTATCATCTTTCATAAACTAGCTTTGTAAGTCACTCAACATCACTTTTGTATTGTCATACATCACATTGTATTTATTGAAACGTTATAAAAGTCTACTCAATTCCAAGGAGAAAGAATACAACCCCTGTCTTTCAATGGAGGAATCTTAATACTACACTTTAAGAAGAAGATATAGGATGTGATATATATTAGTATGGACATTTTTGGAAAATACAATTTGCCATAACATACATACACTAATTTGGCTCATTGACCATCAGTTGGCACTAGCTTATGCTTAAGAAGTCTTGGTGTACTCTAGGATTTGAGGAAGTAGTACTGAGCCGCCTCTGGTGGTACCTGAAATTTTGTTTTCCTTCCTACAACCTCATTTTTCAGAAAAACATGATTCTACCTAAGTGAATTCAATAGTCTGATTCCTTTCTTGAAGAAGTGCAGACAGTTCTAGTAGTTACCTAAAGGTCTAGACAGATGCTACAATTAGTTTTGAAGAGTGGACCTGATCAGATCAGGAAGTTGTTTCAGACAAAAGTAGATGGATAACTAGGATAGTTACTAATATATTCCTTGAGGTGAAGTAGGTCAAACTGAAAAAGGTAATTATATTCTTAGCTCCAAGTGGATGGGACAGGTACTGGACAGGAGTGGGAGGTGAAGCTAAAATATCAAGAAACAAGCTGGCAATGGCAACAGATAAATAATGATGGAATACTTTAATGCACCTGGCATTGTGTAGAAGGAAATAGAGAGCAAGAGGCCAAGATGAGGTTTCTTGTAGGAACTTTACAAGAAAGTTGAGAATTCTTGGTAGGATGCACACTGGGGTATCCAGCTCTACGTCTTTCTGTAGCCCAGCTACATGCCTTGTGGTTTAACTGAGCAAATGACACCAAAGGTATTGTTTCTCATGAAGGCAGACAACATTCAGGAGAGTTTTTAAGATGCCTGAAATAAAAAAGCTGCAAATTAGAGTCAAATGATAATGCAGCTCGGGTGCCTACATTACAAACACGAAAACAAAAAATGACAATAGGTTCCTGATGCAGTATATGTACCCTACAGAAATGAGAAATGAGATTCTGATTCTGGAAATGTTTTGTTCTCCCTGTATATTATCTCTATAGAGATATACGTACACATTCTTTCTTCATAAATATTTATCTGGTTCTCAAAGGCACTGTAACTAATCACTACACTTTCCTCTAAATTAAAAAAAAATCAGGCTTAGGAGATAGGGAGATCATATAAGACTCTCAGGAGGAAAATCTTTATGAAATACTCATGTAAATTGCCTTATCTTGTTGTAGTGTTATTACTTTTTGGTGGGTATGTTTGATGTTAACATTTTTATTCACAGTATACTTATTTGTTGTGCTTTGCTCTGGAAGGAGAGCCTGCCTTATTATATCTTGCTCTGGTGTGGGAGAAATCTCCCGAATTGTGTTGTTGTTATTGTTGTTGTTTTAAAGATATAGCACTTTGAAATGGGTTCTTATTGAAAACAAAATGTAGTGCTTATTTTTATACCCAGCTTTTGTCCATGGGATGAAAAAATCCAATTTAGGATTTTTTTTTCTCTATTGCTGCTGCCTTCATGCATGCATCCATATGGAGTAGAAAAGTAAGCAATAATCTAAGAATCAGAAATCTTTGGTTTGGGCCCTCTCTATGCTGCTTATTAGCAGCACAAAATTACAAGAGTTTTATAGATCTTTAGCCTCAATTTCCTAAACTGCAAAGTGAAATGGATGGACTTGGATGGTCTCTAAAATCCATTATTTTCTAATAGGCAATATTATGTAATATGTCATTAAATGAGGAGGTGCCAGAGTTTCTTGCCATCATAAAAATAATTGACTTCCTGGACATTCTCATTTAATCCCCCAAATTTAGTTTCCAATAAAGGTCAAGAGAGAAAAACTAGCATTTGATATAAGCAGAGGAGGAAAAAAAGACCAAAGGTAATGCTAAAAGGTGCCAAGATGAGTTAGTTCCCTTAATTACAAGGAGAAGCATACAAACCATTAGGTCTTGGCCACTACGAGGCAGCTTTCTCTCCAGAGTTGGGACACTCTGTCTTTTTAACTCCAGAAAAATATCTCTTGAGAGGTCTATAGTGACAGACAATATTTGTGCTGAATGCCTTTAAGATTTGTGACAAATTGGTTTTCTGCAGTAAAAATCAAAGATGAATCAAGGCCCTCTGAACCAAAAGTAGTATCTCTGTAATGATTCCCTTCTTTCTGCCCAATTTCCTGACAAAATATCAATGTACAGTGATAATATGTAAGTATAGACACTCACATAATTACACATACATATAAAATCCACCTATAAAATGCTGTGCTTGTCCCTCTCTCAAATTTTAGGTTCTTTGTAAGATAAACTAGCAAGAGGTTCCAAATACTACCTAGGGGCCAAGGAGGGAGAGTCAAACTAAGCTGTCTCTTATTTAACTTATTATAGAAAAAGTTCAACAAACATTAGGGAATTTACCTAAATTTTGATTGGAAATCTTTAGATACATTCAATGAAGCAGAAAGCACAGAAAGGGAATGTGGCTCATAAGTTTGTGATGTGGGAAGGGAAAAAATGGTAGGATTATTAGTTGTTCATGTAGGATTCTATCCCCAGGCCAACATTTCTCTCAACCAACTCACTTTTTTAACTGGTAATATTTAAATTGTTTCCCCATATCTCTGGGGAATAAAGAAGCAAAGTTAAGAGACTTTGTACTGAATAGAGACCCACAGGTTTCTGAAATCTTTGTGTGTGTGCGTAAGTACTTTTTCATTGGTACACAGAAAACTCAGTGGTATCAAAAGGCATTGTTTAGAATGCCAAACCCAGAATTTCTACAATAATTTTGCACCTATGCATTGAAGAAATATGGGAATGACAAGAGAGCAAATAGGAATATGGAAGAAACAAAAGAGTCTTACCAGAAAGATGAGTGATGCAGGGGGTAGGGGGCTGGGGGGAGGGCAGGCAGTCAGGGATGACAATTTATGCTCTTAAAATGACAAGAATGAGAAACTTAATGAAGTAACTTAAAGGGGAAAAACATTTAAAATATATTAAAATACCAACTTTCTCAGAGTGTTGGTGGTATTTAAGTGAGTTGGCTAGGGTGGAAGTGTTCCAGAAGTGATGAGACCCATTTTATGACACTCAGAAACTCTAACAAAAAAACCAAAAGCCAGAAGAACCCAAGTACTGTGATTTCAGTAAAGCAAAACATAGAAGCAGGAAAAGAAATCAAGGGGGCCTTCCCTGCCCACCTCCGCATTGGACTGCTTCTCCTGTCATTCTCTAAGTTATTTTTATAAAATGAATGAATTTTCAAACAGAGAAAGACATGTATCATATGACCTCACTGATATGAGGAATTCGTTTTTTTTTTTTTTTAAGATTTTATTTATTTATTTGAGAGAGAATGAGAGAGAGTGAGTACATGAGAAGGGGGAGGGTCAGAGGGAGAAGCAGACTCCCTGCTGAGCAGGGAGCCCGATGCGGGACTCGATCCAGGGACTCCAGGATCATGACCTGAGCCGAAGGCAGTCGCTTAACCAACTGAGCCACCCAGGCACGCCTGATATGAGGAATTCTTAATCTCAGGAAACAAACTGAGGGTTGCTGGAGTGGGGGGTAGTGTGGGAGGGATAGGGTGACTGGGTGATAGACACTGGGGAGGGTATGTGCTCTGGTAAGCATGGTGAATTGTGCAAGACTGTTGAATCTCAGATCTGTACCTCTGAAACAAATAATGCAATATATGCTAAGAAAAAAAAAAAGATAGCAGGAGGGGAAGAATGAAGGGGGGGAAATCAGAGGCGGAGACGAACCATGAGAGACGATGGACTCTGAAAAACAAACTGAGGGTTCTAGAGGGGAGGGGGGGTGGGAGGATGGGTTTGCCTGGTGATGGGTATTAAAGAGGGCACGTTCTGCATGGAGCACTGGGTGTTATGCACAAACAATGAATCATGGAACATTACATTTAAAACTAATGATGTAATGTATGGTGATTAACATAACAATAAAAATGAATGACTTTTTCACCTTACATACTTTGCATATTGAAGATATCTGTGTATTAGAGTTATAACATACTTTAAGCTTTTATATCAACTGTTCCTCATAAATTAAATTGTTAAATTAAACCTTATTTTATTCAACAGTAGCTGTCAATATATTGGTGTTGAGTATCAGAGAGAGGCCAAGAATCTGGAAGGGAAGGAAATGTTTGCAAATTAATATAAAGGGCTTAAGTACATTACGGATGTCTCAGTAGACAATTAGGATCCGGACATGAAGTAAACAATCAAAACATATTACTGAAGGCTCAACATTGAAATCCAAATCTTGATATAGCAAGACTAAGCAATGCGTCAGAGTTGGATGTATCCCAAAAAGGTCATTAGGAGAATGAGTTATCTATATATTTTTTTCATGTGCACAATTTACTCCTGAGGAAGCTTTTATTTCCTAAGGATAACCACAGGATTCAGACATCATTTAGCTACTTCTTAATCATAATTTTGAACAAAAGCCAAAGTTAGATGCTTTAACTATATGATTCTTTTTTTTTTTTTTTTTAAAGATTTTATTTATTTATTTGAGAGAGAGAGAATGAGAGAGAGAGAGCACATGAGAGGGGGGAGGGTCAGGGGGAGAAGCAGACTCCCTGCTGAGCAGGGAGCCCGATATGGGACTCGATCCAGGGACTCCAGGATTATGACCTGAGCCGAAGGCAGTCGCTTAACCAACTGAGCCACCCAGGCGCCCCTATATGATTCTAAATACCGAAAGAGATCTTAGACATAATCTGTGAAGAACTTTTTTTTTTTTTCTTTTTTCTTTTCTTCTTCTTCTTTTTCTTTTTTTTTTTTTCCTTAGGAAATAGGCCTATTCAACTGGAAGAAGTGTCTGTGGTTAGAAAGCTGTGGTCTTCAGATATTTTGAAAAACTGTCAGCAGGAAAAGTAATACATCTACTTCTTTGCCTTAATAAGACAAGAGTAATCATTTATTAGAAATTTCTGAAGTACAAGATTCTTAGAAAAGGACCTCACCACCTTCAAAGATAGAGAATTAAAAACAACAAATTAAAAACTGAGCAGCTTTAGCAGTTAAGAAATTGGTTTTATAGGATGAACAGAGACAGTAGACTTTGTGGCCAGAAACAGGAATATGGGGCCCTGGGTAGAAGTTGAAATCTTGTAAACCAGTCTGAAAAGGCCGGAGCCACCAGAAGATGCCCCCACACTCAGAAATGCTATGCATGTCATCTCTTTCCTTTGCCTTCCCATTCTCTAAGCACCTTCCATTGCCCAAACCCAGCCAGAAGTCAGGGAATTGGGCAAACACAGTCATTAAAACTACACCTACCCCTGACACACAGCAGGGCAGGGAAAAGGCAAGGCTTCTCATAGCAAACATGCCAAGGATTGGTCAGGTAACCCAGAGAATTTATATTTTTATTCCCTTTGGATTGCATTCCTGAAACTTGGAGGTGACATTTGAGCTGAGATATAAAGATAGTATCAAGGTGGATTTGTCCTGAAGGTCTTTCAAAGAGCATTCCTGGTGGAGGAAACAGCAAGTACAAACTCCCAGTGACAATAAAAGGCTAGATATGGGATGCCTTGTTGGCTCAGGAGGTTAAACATCTGACTGTTGGTTTTGGCTCAGGTCATGATCTCAGGGTTGTGAGATTGAGCCCCGTGTTGGGCTCTGTGCTCAGTGGGGAGTCTGCTTGAGATTCTCTCTCTCCCTCTACCCTCCCCACCCCTGTGCTTTCTATTTTTCTCTCTCTCAAATAAATATATACATCTTAAAAAAAAAAAGCTAGACACAGGTGAGGTGCAGAAAGTCATGCAGTCTGGCTGGGACAGTTTGTAAGGGTGTCAAGGGGATTGTTTTTAGGGAAAGGCTGTAAACAGACTGAAACCAGATTATTACAGCCATGATGAGGTGTCCACACTTGATCTAAGAGCAACAGGTGTTCACTGAAAAAGGAGAATAACAAATTCTGATTATTGTTTTGAAAATATCACCCCAGCTGCCCAGAAAAAAATGGCCGAAGGCACACAAAACAGGAATAATTGAAGGTCATATGCAATTTTTCATTAGTATTTATTAATATACTTTATAGCAAATTATTCAAGATACAATAATCAGTTATATTTCTAATTTCAGATGTGAATAAAAAGGTATAACACTTCTGTGATCTGGAAATATTTTAGAATTTTTACGTATGTATAATATAGTATGTTTTGTTTTTCCTCCTTAGCTAATAAACTGTTGCACCATAACATTTTTAGGTTTTACTTTTAAGTCAGGTTACAGTTTTCAAATGTTATAATATGTGGCAACATAAGTTAATGATATCAGCAGATGAGTAGTATCTGTTTGATCCCAAGATCAAGTAGCTCATTGGTATATTTTAAGAATCATATTTGAAAATACATACAACCATATTTTGGTCTTAATTGTTATTACAGGACAGATAAAGGTTTATTTGAGGGCTTATTTAATGGTAACTTTTTAACTTGTTATGTTTTTTTTCTACCACATCTTTCTTTAACTGTAGTATTTTTATAGTAAAAAAACTTAATTTTGACTGTGTTAAAAAGGTGTGTAGAGTTGGACACATAAAATGCAGAAATTCTGAGTAGAGCTTTGGATTAATTTTCAAATCATAATTTTAAGGTTCTAGTGGCGGAAGAATGTCATGCTTTTCTTAAAGGTGTCTTTTTAAATATTGATCAGGACATATTCACCCAAAGGAAGCAGATAGCAAGGTCTTCTTATCTTCCTGGTAAACTATAAACAAGTATTTATTGAGATTCTGTTAGATCTTGTTAGTCATTCTTAGGCAGGTGCGTAAGTCTTTGTCTTATCTTTTACATAAACACAGCAACTGTGAAAAGAGCTTTTCTCCCTACTTAACTTTCTGTTATGGGGAGGACACAGGTAGTCAGGGATAAAACTTTTGTGTATCTCTTGAAATCTACTAGACCTGAGGCTCAGGGCAAGACACTGTTGCCCTAAGAAACTGTACAGTTTTTCTACCTGGAGACAGATGAGATATCTCAATTGAGACCTCACAATTTTATTAAAACTAAAAAAAAAAAAAAAAAGATACATAGGAAGTTAATTTAAATTATAAAGTTTACACCAAATATATCATCATCTTCTCCTTAGTGGATTGGAATTCTTATTTTGCAAATCTTATCTTCACTCCCCTGTTGAACATGTTTTGATGGCTTTCACTTGCCCTAAGAAAAGTAGGAAAAAAGTATAAAAGTAGCTTTAATATGGTCTCGTACCTGATTAATCCTCAATCTCTTCTCTTGTGGTATTTTCCTCTCTCCTTTATCAAGCCACACTAACCTACGTTTGTCCCTCTAAAGCTTTGTGTATATACTATGCGGTAGCAGTAGAGGTTTTGGGCTGATACCATCTTCTGGGTTCTCTAATGGGGGCACAGTAGTGAAGGAATTACTAAAGATCCCTCCTTCATGGAGCTTGTATACCAGAGCAGTAGTTATGAATGCAGTTGTCCAGGCAAGTAAGTTCATAAAATGAATGTAATGGGACATACTGATTGTGGGAAGAGAGACAGAGAACAGCACATCTAAAGGAGACTGGTACTATTCACTTAATCTGTGATATGCAGGGATGTGGCTCTAATATTGCTCCTTCCTCTCATTTTTCCATTGAAAGTAGATAACGCAGTTTTCTGTGTTGTCTCCTAGCATTTAAATATTGGATAATAGCTAATACAAAAAAGCAACAAAGTACTCTGCTGTAAAAACAAATATGTTTGCCTACAAGATGTGGTCTTCACTCTCTGATCTATTATCCCTGTTCTAGAGGCATCACGTCTCTGTCTCAGGACTTTTGTCCATGTTGTTTTTCACTCAAAACAAACACCCTCCCTCCCTCCTTCCCAGCTTCCTACCTTCCTTCCTTCTCTCTCTTTTCTTTCTGTTAACATACAGTGTTATATATAGTGATTCAACATTTCCATACATCACCTAGTACTCATCACGAGTGCACTCCTTAATCTCCATCACCTGTTTAACTTATCCTTCCACCCACCTCCTTTCTGGTAATCATGTTTTCTATAGTTTGAGTCTGTTTCTTGGTTTTCCTCGCTCTCTTTTTTCCCCCCCTTTGTTTCTTTAATTTCACATATGCCTGAAATCATATGATATTTGTCTTTCTCTGACTGACTTATCTCACTTAGTATTAGACTCTCCACCTCCATCCATGTCATTGCAACGACAAGATTTCATTCTTTTTTTTATGGCTAAATAGTATTCCATTGGATATATATATCACATCTTCTTTATCCATTCACCAATTGATGGACAGTTGGGCTGTTTCCATAAATTCAGCTATTGTAGATAATGCTGTTGTAAACATCAGGGTACATGTATCCCTTCAAATTAGCATTTTTTTTTTTTTTAATTTATTTGACAGAGAGAGCACAAGCAGAGGGAGAGAGAGGGAGAAGCAGGCTCCCTGCTGAGCAAGGAGCCCGATGTGGGACTCGATCCCAGAACCCTGGGATCATGACCTGGGCCGAAGGCAGCCGCTTAACCGACTGAGCCACCCAGGCGTCCCTAAATTAGCATTTTTGTATTCTTTGGGTAAATACCTAGTAGTGCAATTGCTGGATCATAGGGTAGTTCTGTTTTTGACTTTTTGAGGAACCTCTGTACTGTTTTCCAGAGTGGCTACACCAGTTTGCGTTCCCACCAACCATGCAAGAGAGTTCCCCTTTCTGCACATCCTCGCCAACATCTGTTGTTTCTTGTGTTGTTGATTTTAGCCATTCTGGCAGGTGTGAGGTGATAACTCACTGTTTGGATTTGCCTTTTCCTGATGATGAGTGATGTTGAGCATCTTTTCATGTGTCGTTGGCCATCTGTATGTCTTCTTTGGAGGAGTGTCTGTTCGTGTCTTCTGTTGATATTTTAATTGGATTATTTGTTTTTTGGGTGTTGAGTTTTATAAGTTCTTTATATATTTTGGATACTAACCCTTTATCGGATATGCTGTTTGCAAATAACTTCTCCCATTCTGTAGGTTGCCTGTTAGTTTTGTTGATTGTTTCCTTCACTGAGCAGAAGCATTTTATTTTGATGAAGTCCCGGTAGTTTATTTTTGCTTTTGTTTCCTTTGCCTCAGGAGACATGTCTAGAAAGAACTTGCTACAGCTGATGTCAAAGAAGTTACTGCCTGTGTTCTCTTGTAGGGTTTTTATGGTTTTAGGTCTCACATTGAGGTCTTTAATCCATTTTGGATTTATTTTTGTGTCTGCTGTAAGAAAGTGGTCCAATTTCATTCTTCTGCATGTTGCTGTCCAGTTTTCCCAGCACCATTTGTTGAAGAGACAGTCTTTTTTTTCTTCCCCCCATTGGGTATTCTTTCCTGCTTTGTTGAAATTAATTGACTATGTAATTGTGGGTTCATTTCTGGATTTTGTATTCTGTTCTGTTGATCTCTGTGTCTGTTTTTGTGCCAGTACCGTACTGTTTTGATCACTACAGCTTTGTGGGTATAACTTGACTTCTGGAGTTGTGATGCCTCCAGCTTTGCTTTTGTTTTACAAGATTGCTTTGGCTGTTAAGGTTTTTTCATGGTTGCTTACCATGAAAATTCTGATTGTTCTAGTTCTGTGGAAGAAGCTGTTGGTATTTTGCTAGGGACTGCATTAAATATGTAGATTGCTTTGGTTAGTATAGACATTTTAACAATATTTGTTTTTCCAATCCGTGAGCATGGAATGTCTTTCCATTTCTTTGTGTCCTCTTCAATTTCTTTCATCAGTGATTTATAGCTTTTGGAATACAGGTCTTTGACCACATTGGTCAGGCTTATTTATAGGTATTTTATTATTTTTGGCGCAGTTGTAAATGAGATTGATTCTTTAATTTTCTGTTTAGATGGTCTGTCCATTGATGTAAATGGGGTGTTAAAGTCTCTACTATTACTGTATTGTTATTAATTAGTTCCTTTATGTTTGTTAATAACTGTCTTATGTATTTGGTTGCTCTTATTTTGGGTGCATAATTATTTATAATTGTTATATATTCTTGTTGAATTGTCCCCTTTGTTATTTATAGTGTCCTTCTTTGTCTCTTGTTTCAGTCTTTGTTTTATTTATTTTTTATTTTTATTATTTAAATTTTTTAATTTAAATTAAATTAATTAACATATATTACTAGTTTCAGAGGTAGAGGTCAGTGATTCATCAGTCTTATATAATATCCAGTGCTCATTACTTCACATGCCCTCCTTAATGTCCATCACCCAATTACTCCATCCTCACCCCCCTACCGCCCACCCCTCCAGCAACCCTCAGTTTGTTTCCTGAGATTAAGAATCTCTTATGGTTTGTCTCCATCTCTGATTTCATCTTGTTTTATTTTTTCCTGTCTTCCCCTATGATCTTACATTTTGTTTCTTAAACACACCTATGAGTGAGATCATGATAATTGTCTTTCTTGATTGACTTATTTTGCTTAGTAGAATACCCTTTAGTTCCATCCACATCGTTGCAAATGGCAAGATTTCATTTTATCTGATAGCTGGGTAGTATTCCATTGTATATATATACCACATCTTCTTTATCCATTCATCTAGGCTCTTTCCATAGTTTGGCTATTGTGGACATTGCTGCTATAAGTATTGGGGTGCAGGTGCCCCTATGGATACTACATTTGTATTTTTGGGGTAGATATCCAGTAGTGCAATTGCTGGGTCATAGGGTAGCTTTATTTTTAACTTTTTGAGGAACCTCCATACTGCTTTCCAGAGTGGCTGCACCAGCTTGCATTCCCAACAGTGTACAAGGGTTCCCCTTTCTCCACATCCTCGCCAACATCTGTTGTTTCCTGATTTGTTAATTTTAGCCATTCTGACTGGCATGAGGTGGTATCTCATTATGGTTTTGATTTATATTTCCCTGATGCCGAGTGATGTTGAGCATTTTTTCATGTGTGTGTTGGCCATTTGTATGTCTTTTTTGGAGAAATGTCTGTTCATATCTTCTGCCCATTTCTTGATTGGATTATTCTTTGGGTGTTGAGTTTGATAAGTTCTTTATAAGATCTTGGATACTAGCCCTTTATCTGATAAGACATTTGAAGATATCTTCTCCCATTCTGTTGGTTGTCTTTTGGTTTTGTTGACTGTTTCCTTTGCTGGGCAAAAGCTTTTTATCTTGATGAAGTCCCAATAGTTCATTTTTGCCTTTGTTTCCCTTGCCTTTGGATAGTTGTGTAGCAAGATGTTGCTGCAGCTGAGGTCATAGAAGTTGCTGCCAGTGTTCTCTTCTAGGATTTTGATGGATTCCTGTCTCACATGTACATCTTTCTTCCGTTTTGAATGTATTTTTGTGTATGGTGTGAAGAAATAGTCCAATTTCATTCTTCTGCATGTGGCTGTCCAGTTTTCCCAACACAGTTTGTTGAAGAGACTGTCTTTTTTCCACTGGACACTCTTTCCTGCTTTGTCGAAGATTAGTTGACCGTAGAGTTGAGGGTCCATTTCTGGGTTCTCTATTCTGTTCCATTGATCTGTGTGTCTGTTTATGTGCCAGTGCCATACTGTCTTGATGATTACAACTTTGTAATAGAGCTTGAAGTCTGGAAATGTGATGCCACCAGTTTTGGTTTTCTTTTTCAACATTCCTTTGGCTCTTTGGGGTCCTTTCTGGTTCCATACAAATTTTAGGATAATTTTTTCCAGCTCTGTGAAAAAAGTTGATGGTATTTTGATAGGGATTGCATTTAATGTATAGATTACTCTAGGTAGCATAGATATTTTAACAATATTTGTTCTTCAAATTCATGAGCATGGAATGATTTTCCATTTCTTTGTGTCTTCCTCAATTTCTTTCATGAGTGTTCTATAGCTTTCTGAGTACAGATTCTTTGCCTCTTTGGTTAGATTTATTCCTAGGTGTCTTATGATTTTGGGTGCAGTTGTAAATGGGATTGACTCCTTAATTTCTTTCTTCTGTATCATTGTTAGTGTATAGAAATGTAGTTGATTTCTGTGCATTAATTTTATATCCTGCCACTTTGATGAATTCCTGTATGAGTTATAGCAATTTCGGGGTGGAGTCTTTGTGTTTTCTTTTCTTTTTTTTAAAGATTTTATTTATTTATTTGAGAGAGAAACAGTTTGAGAATGAGTATGGGTAGGAAGAGAGAGAGGGAGGGAGAAGCAGACTCCGTGCTAATCAGGAGACCTGATATGGGGCTTGATCCCAGGATCCTGAGGTCATGACCTGAGTTGAAGACAGATGCTCAACTTATTGAGCCACCAGGCGCCCCTTGAGTTTTCCACCTGGAGTATGTCATCTGCAGAGAGTGGGAGTTTGACTTCTTCTTTGCCGGTTTGGATGCCTTTTTTTTTTTTTTTCCCTTTTTGTTGTCTGATTCCTGAGGCTAGTACTTCTAGTACTATGTTGAACAACTTGGTGAGAGTGGACATCCCTGCCATGTTCCTGACTTTAGGGGAAAAGCTCTCAGTTTTTCCCATTGAGGATCATATTCGCTGTTGGCTTTTTATAATTGGCTTCTATGATACTGAAGTATATTCTCTCTATTCCTATACTGTGAAGAGTTTTAATCAAGAAAGGATGCTGTACTTTGTCAAATGCTTTTTCTGCATTTATTGAGAGGATCATATGGTTCTTGTCTTTTATTTTATTAATGTAGTATACCACATCACTTGATTTGTAGATGTTGAACCACCCTTGCAGCCCAGGAATAAATTCCACTTGGTTGTTGTGAATAATCCTTTTTTTTTTTTTTTTTAAAGATTTTATTTATTTGACAGAGAGAGACATAGAGAGGGAACACAAGCAGGGGGAGCGGGAGAGGGAGAAGCAGGCTTCCCGCTGAGCAGGGAGCCCGATGCGGGGCTCGATCCCAGGACCCTGGGATCATGACCTGAGCCGAAGGCAGACGCTTAACGACTGAGCCACCCAGGCGCCCCTGTGAATAATCCTTTTAATGTACTGTTTGATCCTTTTGGCTAGTATCTTGATGATAATTTTGGCATCCATGTTCATCAGGGATATTGGTCTGTAATTCTCCTTTATGGTGGGTCTTTGTCTGGTTTGGGGACCAAGGTAATGCTGGCCTGAGAAAGAATTCGGAAGTTTTCTTTCCATTTCTATTTTTTGAATCAGCTTCAGAAGACTAGGTATTAATTCTTCTTTAAATGTTTGGTAGAATTCCCCTGGGAAGCCATCTGGCCCTGGACTCTTGTTTGTTGGGAGATTTTTGATTACCACTTCAATTTCCTTACTGGTTATGGGTCTGTTCAGATTTTCTATTTCTTCTTGCTCCAGTTTTGGTATTTCATGTGTCTTTGCGAATGCATCCATGTCTTCCAAATTGCCTAATTTGTTTGCATATAGTTGCTCATAATATGTTCTTATAATTGTTTTTATTTCTTTGGTGTTGGTTGTGATCGCTCCTCTTTCA
Source organism: Halichoerus grypus (assembly GCF_964656455.1). Lineage (NCBI taxonomy): Eukaryota > Metazoa > Chordata > Mammalia > Carnivora > Phocidae > Halichoerus > Halichoerus grypus. Next base: position 23,764,262 of record NC_135726.1, on the reverse strand, counting down.
TTTATGATTCTATTTATTTGGGTCCTTTCTCTTTTCTTTTTGATAAGTCTGGCCAGGGGTTTATCAATCTTATTAATTCTTTCAGAGAACCAGCTTCTAGTTTGGTTGATCTGTTTTGTGGCTCTTTTGGTTTCTTTCTCATTGATTTCTTTTTTTTTTTTTTTAATTTTATTTATTTATTTGACAGAGAGAAAGAGACTGGGAGAGAGGGAGCACAAGCACGGGGAGTGGGAGAGGGAGAAGCAGGCTTCCCGTGGAGCAGGGAGCCCGATGCGGGGCACGATCCCAGACCCTGGGATCATGACCTGAGCCACCCAGGCACCCCTATTTCATTGATTTCTGCTCCAGTCTTTATTAATTCTCTTCTGCTGGGTTTAGGCTTTGTGTGCTGTTCTTCCTCCAGCTCCTTTAGGTGTAAGGTTAGGTTGTGTATTTGAGACCTTTCTTGTTTTTTGAGAAGGGCTTGTATTGCTTTATACTAACCTCTTAAGACAACTTTTGCTGCATCCCAAAGGTTTTGAATAGTTGTGGTTTCATTTTCATTTGTTTCCATGATTTTTAAAAAATTCTTCTTTAATTTAGTGGTTGACCCATTCATTATTTAGTAGGATGCTCTTTAGCCTCCATGTATTTGAGTTCTTTCCAAATTTCTTCTTGTGATTGAGTTCCAGTTTCAAAGCATTGTGGTCTGAAAATATGCAGGGAATGGTCCCAGTCTTTTGGTACCGGTTGAGACCTGATTTGTGACACAGGATGTGATCTAATCTGGAGAATGTTCTGTGTGCACTTAAGAAGAATGTGTATTGTGTTGCTTTAGGATGGAATGTTCTGAATATATCTATGAAGTCCATCTGGTCCAGCGTGTCATTCAAGGCCCTTGTTTCCTTGTTGATCTTCTGCTTAGATGATCTGTCCATTGCAGTGAGTGAGGTGTTAAAGTCTACTACTATTATTGTATTATTATCGATGTGTTTCTTTATTTTTGTTATCAATTGGTTTATATAATTGGCTGCTCCCATGTTAGGGGTATAAATATTTGCAAGTGTTAAACATTCTTGTTAGATAGACCCTTTAATTATGATACAGTGTCCTTCCACATCTCTTATTACAGTCTTTGGTTCAAAATCTAATTTGTCTGATATAGGGATTGCCCCTCCCACAGTTTTCTCTTGATGTCCATTAGCATAATAAGTGGTTTTCCACCCCCTCACTTTAAATCTGGTGGTGTCTTTGGGTCTAAAATGAGTCTTGCTTTTTTATCCAATCTGATACTCTGTGTCTTTTGATTGGGGCATTTAGCCCATTTACATTCATGGTAACTATTGAAAGATATGAATTTAGTGCTATTGTATTACTTGTAAAGTCACTGTTTCTGTATATTGTCTCTGTACCTTTCTGGTCTATGTAACTTTTGGGCTCTCTCTTCACCTAAAGGATCCCTTTTAATATTTTTAACTTTTTCTCTCTCCATTTTCAATGACATCCTAGCTGGATAAAGTATTCTTGGCTACATATTTTTTTTCATTTAGCCCCCTGAATATATCATGCCAGTCCTTTAGCCTGCCAGATCTCTGTGGAGAGGTCAGCTGCCAGTGTTATGTTTCTTCCTTTGTAGGTTATGGACCTCTTATCCCTGAGCTGCTTTTAGGATTTTCTCTGTCTCTGAGACTTGTACGTTTCACTATTATATGTCAGGTGTTGACCTGTTTTTATTGATTTTGAGGGGCGTTGTCTGTGCCTCCTTGACTTGAATGCCTGTTTCCTTCCCCTGAGTAGGGACGTTCTCCACTATAATTTGCTCCAATATACCTTCTGCCCCTCTCTTTTTTCCTCTCCTGGGATACTGATTATTCTAGTATTGTTTCACTTGATGGTATCACTTATCTCTCGAATTCTCCTCTCATTATCCAGTAGTTCCTTATCTCTCTTTTTCTCAGCTTCTTTATTCTCCATCATTCGGTCTTCTATATCACTAATTCTTTCTTCTGCCTCATTCATCCTAGCAGTTAGAGCCTCCATTTTTTATTACATCTCATTAATAGCCTTTTTGATTTTGACTTGGTTAGATTTTAGTTCTTCTATTTCTCCAGAAAGGGATTCTCTACTGTCTTCTATGCTTTTTTCAAGCCCAGCTAGTATCTATATAATCATTATTCTGAACTCTAGTTCTGACATCATACTTACATCCATAATGATTAGGTCGCTGGCAGTCAGTATTGCCTCTTGGTTTTTTTTTTTCTTTTAGCTGAGTTTTTCCATCTTGTCATTCTTCCTAGAGTAGAATAGATGAATGAGAGAACAAAATATTAAAATGGCAACACCGACCTCAGAGAAATATACACTAAACAAAACAGAACAGATCTGAAACTGAAAAAAAAAATTTACAAAAAAAAAAAAATATATATATATATATATAGATATAAAATCATATAGGGGAACAGAATGGAGTAATACCCTGGATCCTGTGTGTATTTTGGTCTGTTTGTTAGAAAACTATATCCTAAATTTGTAAAGAAAGAAAAACTTATATCTGTACAAAAATAAAATGTAATGAAAGGATAGAATGTGTCTGTAAAAATGAAAATTAAAATAGAAGAAAAAAAAATAAAGAAGGAATATAAACAGACACCTGAACAGAACAGACTAATACACTATATCTTGAATGTATTTTGGTCAGTTTGTTAGAAGAAACTACATCTCAAAATTATACAGAAAGAAAATTAAATACTTTGAAAGGGTAGAATGTAACTGTAAAGATGAAAATTTAAAAAAAAAAAAAAACTTTAACAAAACAAAAGAAAGAATAATAAGAAAAAAAATGAGAGAATATCATTGGACAGGTGAAGAGAACAGAGCCATACACTAGATTCTGGGGGCATTTTGGTCTGTTAGAAAAATTACATCCTGTAATTGTGAAGAAAGAAAAACATATATATATGTATGTATGTATATGTGTGTGTATATATATATATATATATATAATTAAATACAATGAAAGGATAGAATGTAACTGTAAAATGAAAATTAAAAAAGATTTAAAAGTAAGAGTTGATAAATTAAGAAATTGGCTGAAAAAGGAATGAGATAAAAAATAAAATCGAAAGCCTAAGGAATCGTAGGGAAAGAAAACCCCATGAATTCTATATGCTATATTTTCCTTTCGCAGGAGTTTTGCAGTTCTCAGTGACTGATCGGTAAACTTCGTCTTGGCTGGATGTTCTTGCTGATCTTCTGGGGGAGGGGCCTGTTGGTTTGATTCTCAAATGTCTTTGCCCCAGGTGGGATTGCATTGCTCTCCCAGGGGGTTAGGCTAAGTAAATGGTACAGATTGCTCTATGTGGCTTTTGTTCCCTGAAGGCCTTCCAGGCAGCTTTAGAGGATGAGAATGAAAATGGCGGCCTCCCAATCTCCAGCCCCAGAGCTGAGAGCTCAGGGCCCCACTCCTCAGTGCATTTTAGCTTGGTGTGGTCTGGTCTGCCCATCAGATGGGACCTGTTGCCACCATCACTGGAATTGAAGCCCTGCAAAACTCTGTAGCCAGGAGAGATGGTATTGGCAGAGGTTTGGGCTGGTCTTCTGGAGGAGGGGTCTTGCCACTCTGGGACTGAGGCAAGCATGATTGGGAGGGGCAGTTCCACTGGAGCATGGTGTGGGTGGGGTTTGGTGTAAGAGAGTTAGGTTCTGAGTGTCAGAACTGCACTCGTTCTCACATGGGGCCCTGTGATTATGCCGAGGGGTGGGGAAGGAAAATAGCAGGTCCTTTATTACTGGAGGGGCCTTTCCATGAATGCTGCCTCTCTGAGATGCACTCCACAATGAGCAAATAACCTCTCCCTTGTGTACCCCCACTGCTCATCAGATCACTGTTTCCATGCAGCTTTTCAACCGGTTATTTGCCTCCTCTCCAAGAGCAGTGCAATGCCCTCGGGCTCTATCCCAGTGAAGCCCACTGACTTATTTTAAAACTTCAGGCTTTACGCCTCACTGGGTGCAAGAACTCAAAAAATTTGGCCCCTCTTGCTTTCCATTCCAATTGCTAGGGGATTTGATATCCCCTTGGGCTTCCCTGTGTATTAGTCTGCATCTTGCCCTTCTCTACAACCATAGTTCCCTCCTTAACACAGTGGTCATGATCTGTTTCTCTCCCAAACCATATCTCAGCACTCCCTACCTTCTTCATTGTGTCCTGTTTTCTACATCTGGCTGTGGAGTTTGTTCTGCCTGTGCTCAGGTCAATTTCTGGGAAAATTAGGATGATTTGCTAGTTATCTAATTGTATTCGTGGGATGACGTGAGCCTAGGGTCCTCTTACTCTGCCATCTTCCACTCTCCCACCTCAAAACATCATTTCTGCAATCAGCATCATCCTCTACTTCACTTGGGTAATTACTGTTCATCCTTCAGGTGTCAGGGAAGATTCCCTGATTTTCTAGACCAGTTATTGTTTCATGTCATAACTCTTTATTTATCTTTAGAAGGATCACATTTTTTGTTATTAATTACTATCACTCCATGTGCCTAGTTCTGTAAGTTCTTCAAGACTGTTTGTCCTGATCACCAACCCTAATGTCTTCTTCTTAACAAGATTACAATAAAAATTTGAGGGCCTGGAATTAAGGGATATCTGTTCCCTATAAAGAAAATATTTGCCTTTCTAGAGTTTATCATCAAATGAGCCCATGATCAAGTTAGGGATATAATTTTTGACCCAAATTAGGCCACTTCATGGGGGCGCTCATTGCTGTGTGATTCACATAGTGACTTGAGTAAAAAGTTAAAAGCATTGCTTTACTGTAAGATGATTCTCAGTGAATAACCCAGTCTTTATGCAACATCATAAAGATTACATAACATTCAGAGGTCCACCAGAATACAACCTAATTATCAGCCTCTGGAAAATTTCCATGTATTTGTAACAACTTGGAACTGCCAGGCATAATAAGGTTTATCACATCTCAGACCTTATTCAAAAGAAGAAGGGCTATATTTTCAGAAGGACAGTGTGACCTATAGTTTTCAAATTGGATTACAATACACCTGTAGAGATACGTTGTTGTACATCAGGGTATGAAAGCCACAAGGGAACCTGGAGGTTTGGGTCACCTTCTTGGAGACTCAGTTTTAGCATAAGATGTGAGAAGAATCTATTTTTATATTGATTAGAAAAGTATTATTTTGTAGTATAGAAATTTATTAAGTGAGAAGTACATAAAACGTGCTCGGTTAAAGGCTTTCCAGAGGAAAATATATAATTATACAGTTCTGTGTGTTTGGAAATACTTTGCATTACATTAGTGCAAGTGGAATATACTAAATCAGTGGAATTAGGGGAACATGACTCAGTCAGCAATCTATGCCTGTCTCGGTCAGCAAGAAATTTAGAAATATAAGGTTGACTGAGGAAGACTCAGGTTTTGATTTTCTAAGCATCACATGAAGTTAGAGGGACTGAGCTGGATTTTGGCAGGAGCTGGTAGTGAGACCATAAATGCAGTTGAATAAGAGACCATTTGAAGGGTAGATCTATAGGAAAGCTGGGTTGTAAGCTCAGCAATTTCTCAGGCACCATTTCTGTCTGTTACTCCTCCCAGTAGCATGGGCATCACAAGTATAGGAAAACCAAGTATGAATGGATTGTGTCTCGTCTGTCCTGCCTGGCTGTCATGGTATTTGGAGGAAATTTTGGATTGGTCAGCTTAATTCCCTCAGTGACTTTTTAAAAAAATGCTTTATTTATTTAAGAGAGAGAGCAACAAGAGCAGGATGAGGGGCAGAGGGAGAAGCAGATTCCCCGCTGAGCAGGGAGCTTGATGCAGGGCTCGATCCCAGGACTCCAGGATCATGACCTGAGCTGAAGACAGATGCTTAACCAACTGAGCCACCCATGTGCCCCTCAGAGACTTTTATAATTTGACTGGATTAATTAACAGCTTTGAGAATTGACATCTATCTACCTATCTTCTATTTGGATCCTCTATCAGTATCTGTCTAGCAAAATAGGAATATTTATCATTAGTCAAATAGTACTTAAAGGGCTTCAGTGCAGAGCAGTTTGCTTACCTTATTTCTCATTCTCCATGGATAAATTGTTTTAATATCTCTTGGTTCATTTCATATCTACAAATATGTCTTAATTTACATTTCCCCGAGAAGCAGATCCTGAGACAAGGAGTGAAATGTAAGTTTATTTGAAAGGTACAAGGAAATGAGGAAGAGACACAGGGAAGAAAAGGTGGCTAATAGAGGTTGTATTTTTGAGTCATTCACCTTGATGAGTGAGTAGAGATTAATCCTATAGGAAAAATCCAGGGAAAAAGGCAGCATGTATCTCTGAAATAGCCTACTTGCTGGTGGAAAGAGCTGTTATATCTGTATACCATCTTCCCGTTGAATTCTGCTCTGGGCGGTTGTTAATTCCTTTGCACTTCTGACCTACCCCGGCAGTGGGCAGAGTGACCTTCTGGTAAAAGTTCTGAGGCAGATATGCAGGTGGCAGTTACCTGCAGCATATGGAAACTGTGAAGTCCAGAGGCATACGGGCAAGACACTGACAATATCCACTGCAATATACTTATGCTAAATATCTTAATGTTTAGTATTTTTCATAATTGATCATTCTGCTTTCAGAGTCAGGATTGAAATCACACCATAGTCGTCAGTTATTTTTTTTGCTCCCCAAAAATTCATTATAATTTTTGTTCCTGCATTGCTTAGCCTTGTGTCTTTTAAATAATACACATCCTATCTGTCTTCTATAGCTAATATGTTTTATACTTCCCTTTATAAAATGAATATATTGGGACCCACTTACTATCTTCTATAGTTTTCTCTTCTTTTCACATTCCAACTCCTGTCTTTTATATATCTACTTTTATAATCTAATTTTCTTTCCTATTTGTGACATTACATGCTATATTCATATACTCTTCTGTAATGTATTTACCCCGTAAACAGTTTGCTTATAGGTTGAGTTTGTCAATTGAAAATTAACAAATAATATCATCAAATATGTGCAGTCACATCCATATACCTTCCAGTATAGGTGGTTCTGGAATCTCTGAACCTTCTCTATTACTCTGTTTTGATAACTCTTTATGCTTGCTCTACAGTTTTAATCCTGGGAATTTCTTTTATTTTTTGTAGTTGGAACTGCTATTTCCTATATTCCATATGTTTTTTCCTTCCTTCTTTATTTTACGCGGGCATCTTCTCAAATTACTTCCCAAGGAATGGTGTGTCAGTGGACGTGTCTGAGTGCATAAGCCTGCATATATATGAAGATATATTTTTTTCTTGACTTATATGTTTGATACTTCAGATTAGCATACAGTTCTAAGTGGAACATTTAATCCTTAAAACATTCAACACCCATTTCCACTCTGTTCTAACATTCTAGTTTTTTTGTAAGGGACTTATTGTTTCACTCCACTCTGACCTCCATCTCAGAATCATTTAGAATATTCCCTTTATTCCTCAATTTTGCAGTGGTGTATAGGCATGAACCATTTCAATTACTAGGCCAGCCCTTTAATTCTGATGACTGATGTTCCTTAGCTCTGGGGGAAATCCCTTCTTCTTCTTCTTTTTTTTTTTTTTTAAATTCTTGAATCCAGTTCTTTCCTTCTCTTTTGGGATGACTGTTAGTAAGATGTTATATAATCTTAGATTGTTACTCTGTATTCTGTTCTCATAATTCTTATCTTCATAATAAAATCAGAAGATTTTGTTAGCTTTGTCTTCCAACTTACTTTAGTTTTAATTTAAGCAATTTTAAGACTTCTTTTTTGTTTTGTTACGTTTCATAACATTTTGTTCTTTATAGATGCTTATATTAAAGACTTTCACAGATGACAAATAGAAAAAACACACTGAGGCTACAACATAGAGATTCATTTGTTTATAGATCTTGACTTTATTATTATTATTATTATTAGTCTTCCTTTAAATGTCTGATAAGCCCTGGGACTTTTTTTCATGTTAATCGGTGAGAACATACCACATGTTATTTGAAACAAACTAGTCAACAGAAAGATATTCTATTAGGTGAAGGAGACAAGAAGCCATCCAGTATGCCTTTAGAACCCACCCCACCTTGTTCTTTCCATTTTGAGTATTAAGACATTAAAAACTCTTTTGTCATTATCTTATTAGTATTTCAGATAATTTAAATCTGTGTCCTCAGTTCTGTTTTTTGATGTAGAAGTTTTACGTATTTAAAGTATAATCTTTAATTTTTTACCTGAGCAGGACATTTTAGACTTCACCCTTCATAACTTCTGGGGATGTATGTCTCACTTCTTTCTGGTAGGAATCCTTTAGCAGAAATAAATATTCAGGAAGTACAGTGGGATAAAGAAGGCTGGGAGCTGATAAAGTTTCAGCTTCTCTTTTTAAGATTATAGTTGACCCTTGAACAACACAGATTTGAACTGTGCAGGTCCACTTAAATGTGGATTTTTTTCAATAAATATAGTATGGTATTGTAAATTATTTTCTCATGTATGATTTTATTAATAACATTTTATTTTCTCTAGCTTACTTTATTCTAAGAATATATAATACATATAAAAATATGTGTTAATTGACTGTTTATATTATCAGTAAGGCCTCTGGTCAACAGGAGTCTTTTAGTAGTTAACTTTTTGAGGAGTCAAAAGTTATACATGGATTTTCAATGGCATGGGGATGGATTCCCTAAAACCCCTGTGTTGTTCAAGAGTCAACTGTACTCACTCATTTTTCTGAGATCAGTTTTTTTTTTTTTTTTTAAAGATTTTATTTATGTATTTGACAGAGAGAGAGACACAGCGAGAGAGGGAACACAAGCAGGGGGAGTGGGAGAGGGAGAAGCAGGCCTCCCGTGGAGCAGGAGCCCGATGCGGGGCTCGATCCCAGGACCCCGGGATCATGACCTGAGCCGAAGGCAGATGCTTAACGACTGAGCCACCCAGGCGCCCCCTGAGATCAGTTTCTTAATTTGACAAAGGAAAGTAATAATATTTGCCTGCCTCATTGGGATTTTCTGTAAGTATCAAAAAATGTGTATGAAATTATTTGGAAAACTTTTTATTTTTTATTTTATTTTTAAAGATTTTATTTATTTATTTGAGAGACAGAGAGATAGCGAGAGCAGGAACACAAGCAGGGGGAGTGGGAGAGGGAGAAGCAGGCTTCCCACCGAGCAGGGAGCCTGATGTGGGACTCGATCCCAGGACCCTGAGATCATGACCTGAGCCGAAGGCAGACGCTTAACGACTGAGCCACCCAGGCGCCCAATTATTTGGAAAACTTTTAATATTATGCACTACATTAGGGATATAAAGGTAAATAAAATATAATCCCTTTGAAAGAGCATGTTATAACCAATCTTAGAAGACCATCCATAATGTCAGAAGAGAGAGAAATAAATATTATTAGAAAATAATATTATTTCAAGCAATTATCACTTATAGAAATTTTATATTCTGCAGGCTACTTACTGTAGGGAAATGTATCTTTTTTTTTTTTTTTATAACAGATTTCCTTTGGGTAAATTTTCAGTTTATGTATAAGTAGATAGTATAGCCTCAAAAAAGTAAAAGAGCTTCCTCAAAATCAAAAACCAAAAAAGTGATAGAACTGGTACTTAAAAAGTAATTCTGATTAAATCCTTCCTTCTTGCTTCCTCACCAAAGCTTTACAAGAGCATATTATATGTCAAAAGAAAATTTGCAAGATTTACAAAATGTGTTACAGAGTAGGTAGGAAAGAATAAGCTATAAAGAGCTAATGCTTGTCCTAAAATGAAATGAAATTAATAGTTAAAAAATAGCAGTTGATTAGTGAGTTTCTTACAAATAATGTCAAATAGAGATGTCAGGTGAATTTCTTCAGTGATGATCATGGCTTTTCTAGCTAGGAAAGTAAAATTGGAAAGTCAGGCTTGCACCGAGGATGATCTGATGATTCAGACTATAAGAAAAGTAGTGAGAATAGCATTAGCTAAAAGCAGAAAGCTGCTGTCCCTCCAGTTCTTAAATATGAATCCTGTCATTAGAGATTAGATAGGATCATGTGCATGGATATCAAAATGGGAATAATTTACAAAGACAGGTGTATTCTCATGAAGATTCAACTCCTGCATTCTCCAGGAGCTGCATCGGAGAAATCGTCATGAACAAAATCTCCAGAAAATGAGAATTATAATAATCCAGGCCTGAAAAAATCAGAAGCATTTCCCTGTATAATGAAAGTCTTTGTGCTGATCTGTACCAATACCCTGGCTAGGTTTATTTTAGAATGGAAAGTATAAAGAAATAATAGTTTCAACTATACAAATAATCCTGGAGAAAATGAAAAATCAGGTTTTTAGTTGATTATGACCTGACTAAGATTTTGCTAATTGCCCTTGAAGTGGACCGTTATAAAAACAATGGTGTAGATTACTAGATCCTAACTGCTTATCGGAGAGAACTTACTATTTATTAGTGTAATGGTGGTGACTCCTCAAGTAACTGGCACGTTATGGTATGGTTTGAGATAGACAGTTTCTAATTACTACAGTGCTAACATATTTCTGCTCTAAAATACTTCAGGCAAAAGGAAGAGGAATCAGGTAGTTTGGAATTGTATTCTGCAAACCGCAATGGTACATCATGACCTTCTCTTTGTAAAATTCTTTTGAATGGTTTGAGGATGACAATCAAGCAGTGTTCATTGTATGGCAAATGGCATGATTGGGTTGAAAAGAATCTGAATTTTAATGTCACCTCTGTTCTTTAATTAGGTGATTGATTTGGTCTGATCATATCTGTTCCCTTATTTATATGGTGAGGGGACTGAAATACATGTCCCCTAAGGTTTCTTTAAGCTATGATATTCTCAGACCAACTTTATTAATCTAAATGTCAATACCATTTGTTGTAGATTCTTCCAGTGATGGCTCCCAATAAATCATGACTTTAGGTAACCATAAGCTTGTATTCATTCCCACTCACATTCACATGGGCTTGAGAACATTACTCTCTTTGGCCATTGGGGACATTAGCAAACTTGTTGCAAGTAGAGGCTTGAAAGGCACTTGTGCATTGTGTCTTGCCTTCCTGGAACACTGACCTGTAGCTGCCACATAAAAAATCCAGTCCAGCTTATTGAAGGATAAGAGACTGATGTGGAAGCACTGAGGCACCCCAGCTGATAACCACGATCAACTGCCAGACACGTGATTGAGGTTTTCTGGGACCTTCTAGCCTTGTGAGTGCAGCTACATGATCAAGCCCAGACAAAATCAGTAGAGAAACCACTAAGACTATCATGGGAAGTAATCAGTCACTGTTTGAAGACATTGAGTTTTAGCTTGTTACTGGGCAATGAATATCTGACACACCATCAAAGACGGTTTCACATAAATAGAATACTGAGCTATTTCTAAATTTAGGTTGGATAATTTTTATTTGATTACTATATATGAGCAGTTAAAAAAAAAAAGATCTTGTTCATCGCTACATTGCCAGCACTTAATGCAGTGTCAGCACTGCATTAGGTATGTATTAATTATGTATTACTGCCTAACAAATTACCCCAAACCTTGTTAGTTTAATACAACTCCTATGTATTATTTTACAGTTGTTTTGGTGTAGGAATTCTGGCATAACATGTCTGGGTCCTCTGTTTTAAAGTCTCACAAAACTGCAGTCAAGATATTGAGGAGGGGGGTCCCTGGGTGGCTCAGTCTGTTAAGCGGCTGCCTTTAGCTCAGGTCAGGATCCCAGGGTGCGGGGATCGAGCCCCGCTTCGGGCTCCCTGCTCATCAGAGAGCCTGCTTCTCCCTCTCCCTTTGCATGCCGCTCTGCCTATTTGTCCGCTCTCTCTCTCTCTCAAATAAAAAAAAAAAAAAAAAAAAAAACCTTTAAAAAAAGATATTGAGGAGGGTTATGGTTTTATCTGAAGGCATAAGTGGGTAAAGATCTAGATCCTAGCTCTCTACCCTGGTTGTTGGAAAGATTCAGTTCCTCGTAGGCTGTTGGTCCATTAGGGCCAACTATTTTTTGCCTTATGGACCTCGCCAGAATTGCACCTTGCTTCATCAAAGCCAGAAGGAAAGAGAGGGTGCCAAGAAGATAGAAGACTCAGTATCGTATGACTTAAACATGCAAGAGACAACTCATCACTTTTGCTGTATTGTGTTTGTTAATCTCTAGGTATAACCTTCACTCAAGGGCGAGGACTAATACAGGGATATAGATTCCAAGAAGGAGGGATGATTGTGGGTCATCTAATGTAGTCTTCCTATTATTGGTCCACAGTAAATGCTGGATATATTTTTGAAAAGATTTATAAGTAATTGAATAAGTCATGCCTTGATCAACAAATACGTGTTAAGCACTGTGCTCTGTGCTGGTGATCCTCAGGTGGTAATGGCACGGGCCCTGCCTGGCAGAGCATACAGTGAGGTAAGGGATACAGAGTTGTGAAATGCAATGCCATGCAATAAAACTGCTAACCTGTATTTCTTGTGGAATGAATAAAGTACAGATGTGATTCAAATAGAACATAACTTTGTTGGATAAGTCAAGATGGAATTTTTTTAAAAGTATGGCAACTAAGCTATGGTTTTAAGGATGATCCATCATTTTGCATCTCTGGAGTTGGAAATAATGGAGAGAAGTACATTTCACATAGAGTAACATGTTTGTAAGGTGTGTGTGTGTGTGCATGTGTGTGTGTGTGAAGCAGAGTGAGGGGCAGATAGATATTTGGACTAGTAGGATTTTTTCCCCTTGATTTTTCCCTAACAACGTGTGCTCTCCTATAAAGTTTGTTGAAGAACCATCTGTCCCATAGTCTTTAATTGACCCAGTGAAGGTCTATAAGGGAAGGCAGATAGCCCAGTAGATGAGAAGATAGGATACAGATGCAAAAGGAACCCAGGTGTCATTGATTGCACAGTTGCCCTCGTCTCCAGAATTGTTCAGGTTAATTACACATTGGAGAAAATTGACTAGGTTAGAAGTTTTGAGCAAAACTGTTCTAAAACCAGTCCTTTCAGTTGGAAAAGAGGAGGTCCTTTGACACCAGGGCATTTCTGAGGATGCATTGTGGATCTGAATTTAATGATCTGTAAACTTTCACATCTGTTGACAATTGCTCTCTACTGTATCACAAAGCAAAGTGAAAGTGTGATTTTTAAAATGAGTCTACTGAAGGTTTTATTAAAATTATGAATAGAAATAAAGTGCATAGAACTGTGGAAGTGTCATCTGGGAAGGACTCACTATGTTTTACACTTGATAAAAGAGATTGGTAAAAGTGAATTTTGAATATTCAAGAACATGATTCAGATTCATAACTAAATTCAAATCCTGGCTCTATTAGTTCCTAGCTATGGGTCCTTGGGTAAATCCCTTAACATCTATGAGCTTAAGAATCCTTATCTATAAAATTGGGATATAACTACTAACTAATTTGTGTTAAGAAGCCACTGAGTATTACTGTAGAAATCCTTCAACTTAGTAGGCATTTGTGTTTCTTTCCTTTTTTTGTTATATGCCCCAAGGTGTGAGGAAACATATCTCAGAATGCTTCCTGTCCTAGCCTCTTCATATACTTCATAATTTGACAGTGTTGTCTTTGACATTGTTGCCACTTGACCAGAAATCCATTATCAAGAACATTCCCCAAAACCTAGATTTACTCCATGTCAAGTCAGCTAAGGTGACTGTCTCCCAAGATTCCCAACACTGGTAGGATGGTGGGGCAAAGAGATGACCTACCTAATCCAAAGAGAGACTCCTTGAGTATCCAATCATGGGTGGCCAATATTGCAATTTTCCAAGACCAGGTATACATTAAAGGTTTGGTTGTCTAGACCAAAGATTCTGAAGCTCTTATTGGTGATGACATTGGTTCTGGTGCCTTCTAAGAAGAGGTGATCTATTCATTCTCTGAATCTTAGAATTGTGCTGCATGGCATCTCAAACAGCACATATTCTAGCTAAGAGAAAAACTCAGCATTAGCAAATAGAAGGTGCCTAAGTTAAGGATTTGGAGTAGGGCAAGGCTCAAGTTGGAGATATTATACCCACCTGAAACTCTTTGAAGGAAACCTCATATTACAAATAGAACATGATTTGTGAAGGCAAAGGGAAGAGATGGTAAGAAATTAAATGAATCAAATATTGTTAGAAAATGTTTATGCATGATGGTCATATTTTAAAATGAATGAGCTCTAGTGGATAGCAAACTAGGGGGAAGAAGGAATTTTCTTCCAATTTCTCCAAATAATTGTCTAGTCTCACAGTTAACATTTTAGGCAGAAAAATTAAAAATTAAAAAAATTATAATTGTCAATGAAAAGTTCTTACTGGTTGAATCTTCCCTAGAAACTGCCCTCAAGGACCATGAGCCCATAATTTTTGGTTCTTTCTTCCTCTTCCATATGACAGCATTTTAGATACCCTACTCTGTGCCCTTCTCCATTACCACCACCACTACCTCCCCCCTACTCATAATCTTCTCTCATCCAGGCTTCTTACCTCATATTCCTTACCCACTACACATATCATGGTTTTAAGATGTCTCCTCATTCTGGTCATGCACCTGTCTTTGTCCAGAAAAAGGATGAAAAGTGAGGTATCCTGACTCTGCTACTTCTAGACATAGTTTCCTTAACTTTTCTGATTTTCATTTCCATATGAATAAACTGTGTAGAAATTGCCTACTTTGCATCTGTAAGTTGTTGGATGGGATAATATAGAAGCCTGTGTGTGAGGAAACTATAAAATGGCTAGAATACAGCAAGAATGAAATAATTGTTGGTTGTTATTGTTATTAGTAGTATAATATTATCATTACTATGACTATCACTGCTTTCCATTCTAGACTCCAAGCTTCTTGAGGATAGGGCTTTGGTTTTCCTTATGCATGTCTCACCCAGTACCTAATGTAAGACCTTAATAGATAAGGTGACCAAATATTTTGGTAGCTTGGATAACAGTTAGAAAAGAAAACTTAAATAAGAGTTGACAACATAGAAAAAAAAAAGGATGCTGGAAAGCTTCTCCAAGGAAATCTTTGGAGAATAATTAAGAAGGATAACGCCCAACTCTCAACACAGAACCTATCCTTTAATTGTAAAGCACATCAAGTCAAAGCAGATTTCATGAATTCTGAGACTGAAGCAACAGACTGAATGTTAGCACTCTGCGTAGTTAGGTAGAGCCAAAGTTTGAATACCCTTGACTGGCAGTCCACCTTAAATTCATATTTACTGAGCATCTCCACAGGCTTCTCTCTTTGTTTGTTTGTTTGTTTGTTTGTTTTTTGGAAGGAAAACCCTGCTTGAGGTTGCAGAAAAAGTCATACTTTTACCTACTAGGCAGCTGAGGACAGTGTTACAGTTCATCATCACACACAGGTCCCCTGGGCTATTTAGGTAGAGACAGAAATCACACATAAGCAACTCTCCAAGCCAACAATGTGGTGGTCCTTTTTATTGATAATTATCTCTTACATATCTGAATAAGCTTAGGCTTCTGAAGGTGTAAAAAAATGCCCTGGAGGTATAGCTAGCAAAAATTAACACTCCACTGCACATCCTAATTAGGATTTAAGTAGGGAATTAAAAAAAATGCCGAGCACATGTTTTTAGCAAGTGCATAATCACTGACTTATTGCTTGTAGGTTTTCTACATATTTTTCATTGTAAATATCCAATTATAATTGTCATTTAGGTCAGACTTTAAGAATTCAAATTCTTACTCAAAATAATGAGAATTTGTTTCTTTAAGCATAATGTCCTCTAGTATAGTTTTTACATCTTTTAATTTACTATGTATTCTACCCATTTCCTTCTCCTAACGTAGAATCTGGGTGGTGGTGTCCTCGTGATGTGATATATTACTCTTGAACAAAGCCCTGCATCTTGTATTTACAACCAGTGCATAAGAAAAAAAAAAAGTGACAACCGCATCTGTGTTCTTGTTCCTGAGAGATTTGTAACAAACCATGACTGCAAAACTGCAGTCTCTTTTTCATAGTGAATGTTGTGTGTATGCCTCCAACTCTAACCAAACTTCTGTAGTGATTTATAGCACATCTGTTTTGACTTGCCCCTGATAATATTCAAATTAAAGTCACAGTTGGAAAAGAAAGCGGTCTGTGCCATGTGAGTTCCACTAAAGGTATAGAAACTGTTCCAAGTTTGATTTGTGACCACTGTCATCAGCTTTTAAAAGCCACAGCTGATGGAGAATAATGTTTGATGTTGATTTTTTAATCACACCACCATTATAGAAATAATAGGTTGCTACAGTGATAATCATTACCTCCTTTCTGATGGTATTTCAGTGCCTTTTACAGCCACTTCTAATGACCATTGAACTGTTTGGTCTAATGAGTGAGAAGACTCCCAACATCTTTATTCAAAAGTCACTAATGATAATTGCCACCTATCACCCCATTCTCCAGAGCCTAGAACTTACGTCCACTGAATCCCATTATCATCACTGCAGGTCCACATCCCAATCTTACTAGACTTGAGTAATTAGGCCTAATTTATATCTGATCCTATGATGGCTGTAGTCATTTTTCTCAAATTCATGTTTTCTGTTGTGTCTGAATATCACTCGAGTCTAGAAAAAATTTTAAAGCTTTTATTGAAGAATCATAAATATGATTAGTGACAGTTTCAATGTTAGCAAATCAGTGAAAAATTCACAACTATATTCATTTTTACAGTATGGAGTAAAGTTTAAGAGCAAGGCTTCTGGAGTGTAATAAAATTGCATTTAAAATCTTTGTTCCATTGCTTAATAGCTATTGTATCCCCAGGCAATTCAGTGCTGAAGCTCAGTGTTTTGTCTCTAAAATGGGAAGAAGAATAGAGCTTTTTTTGATACGGTGGTTATCAGTATTAAACCCAAATAAAATAGCTATTATTATATCATCACTGTCATTACCATTATCATTCTCACCCTACATGCTTCTTTTTATAGGCAATGAAGACCCCCACCCAGTTATCAGAATAAGTACCCAATTGGGATTCCCTTGGGGTGAAACTTACTTATTCTTCCTTAGTTTTATGAAAATCACATGAAGGAGATAGCAGTATTTCTATTTCATAGCTAAATAAGCTGAACTTACAGAAGTGAACTAAGTCTAATTTCAGAGAGCTAATAAATGGTAGAACTGGTGTAGCTCAGTCCAAGTCTTGATTAAAGATACATAAGCACTACAACCTTTTGAAGAATTCATGAAGTGCAATCTGGTTAAAATATATACTTAGAGAGGAGCCCAAAGAATGTATGGAGGAAAGCAACGGTGGCCTATGCTGCATAGAATTTGCAGGTGTTAGGGGACTTCAGAAACTAAAACAATTCTTTGTGTACTCTTAAAGCTAAAAACAGTCATTAATGACATGATAGGAGCTATGTCATGTTAGAGATTATGGAAGAAAACATCTAGAAGTGAGACTGTTTAATTTTCATGACAGAAGGTTATCACAAAGGGACATAGATCTATCCCCAATACTCTGAAGTTAGAAACACCGACATGATTTAAATCACATTCATAATTAAGATGATTTATTGTATACTGTAGTTCTCTCATGGAAAATACTAGGACTTGGCTAGGAAACAATGATATGGTTTACATCTCATTCTAAGAGTAATTCAGCATTAATATTGTTAATTATCACTTTATAGTTATAGAAGATTGTGAAATTGCGACAGTATTTTACCTCCTCCCATCAAGAGATAGAGCTTATTTCCCTACCACATAAATACGCCTGGCTTTGTGATGTCCTGATCATGTGAGAATTTTCAGATCAAGACTCAACAGACCTTGCAGCTTCCACTCTGGTTGCTCTTGGAATCATCTGACTACCATGCAAACAAGCCAAGGCAAGCCTGCTAGGGGATGGGAGACAAAATGGAGAGAGGTCCCAGTCATGCCAGCCATCCCTATCCAGGCATATCATAGACCATCCAGCCCCAGGCAGCCTACAGATCCAAAAGCCTAGGTGGTATCAGCTAAGCCAGGCCCAAATCTGAAGAACTATCTATATGATCTCAACCTAAATTGGTGATTCACAAAATCATGAGCTACATAAATAGTTGTTGATTTAACTTACTAAGTTTGGGCGTAGTTTGTTATACACCAAGTGCTAACTGATATAAATTAGTCCAAATTCTTCTAATGTCCTAGTTTTGTGAAATGCTTCCTTAATATTTTGAGCTATTTTAGGAATTCTTCACAATTTTCCTATAAAAATATTTTTGTTTATTCAGTTTTTGAATAGAAATACATTCATGATTCAAATTTCAAAAGTTACAAAAGGATATAGAATAAAATTCTACTGTGTATTCCCCAAATATACCTTTTTTACCCAGAGGGAAATTATGTATAATTTAGTACTCTGAAGTATACTTCCCAAGGTATTTTAACCTTATAAAATATGTGTGTATTATATGATACACATATTTTGTACCCATCTTCTCTGAGATGTTTTCTAGACTAACTTCCTCAAGTCATGACTCATTTATTCCTTTTTATTTTTTCTTAATTTAGACTTTGTTTTTAGAGTAGTTTTAGATTCACAGCAAAATTGAAAGGAACAGAAATTTCCCATATACCTCCTGCCCCCACACATTTGTAGCCTTCGATATTATCAATATCCACCCCCCCACCACCAGATTGGTACATTTGTTACAGTGGATGACTTTACACTGATACATTATAATCACCCAAAGTCCATAGTTTATTTTATATTTTACTCTTGGTGTTTACAGTCTATGAATCTGGACAAATGTCTAATGACATGTATTCATAGTTACAGTATCATGTAGAATATTTTCACTGCTTTAAAAATCTTCTGTGATCTGCCTATTCATCCTTTCCCTTCTCCCCACCCCCTAATCCCTGGCAACCACTCATCTTTTTAACATCTTCATACTTTTGCCTTTTTCAGGATATCACATAGTTGGAATCATATGGTATGTAGCCTTTTCAGACTGGCTTCTTTTTATTTAATAACATGCATTTAAAATTCATTTATGTCTTTCATGGCTCAATAGTTTATTTCTTTTTAGTGCTGGATAATACTCCATTGTCTGGATGTACCACAGTTTATCCATTTACCTGCAGAAGGACATCTTGGTTGCTTCCAAATTTTGGCAGTTATGAATAAAACTGTTATCAACATCCATGTGCAGATTTTTGTGTGGACATAAGTTTTTAACACCTTTGGGTAAATACCCAGGAGTGTGATCGCTGGATCATATGGTAAAAGTATGTTTAGTTTTGCAAATAAACCTCTGCCAGATTGTCTTCCAAAGTGGCTGTACCATTTTGCATCCTCATCGACAATGTATGAGAGTTTTTGTTGCTCCAGTCCTCACCAGCATTTGATGTTGTCAGCGCTCTGGATTTTGACCATTCTAATAGATGGGTTGTATCTCATAATTGTTGTTGTTTTAAAAGTATTTATTTATTTATTTGAGAGAGAGAGAGAGAGTGGCGGGGAGGGGCAGAGGGAGAGAGAAAAAGAGACTCAAGCAGACTCCTCACTAAGCATGGGTCCTGACTTGGGGCTCAGTCTCACATGACCTAAGCTGAAACCAAGAGTCGGATGCTTAACTGACTGAGCCACCCAGGCACCCCTCTCTTTGTATTTTAACTTATATTTCCCTAATAACATATGATGTGAAGTGTCTTTTTACATGAATATTTGCCAGTTGTATATCTTCTTTGATGAGGTGTCTGTTAAAGTCTTTGACCCATTTTTCAATCAGGTTGTTAGTTTTCTTACAGTTTTAAGAGTTCTTGGTATTATTTTGAATACTAGTCCTTTTCCAGATGTATCTTACAAATATTTTCTCGGAGTATGTGGCTTGTCTTCTCATCTCTTGATATTGTCTTTTACAGAGCAGAAGTTTTTAATTTTAATGAAGTCCAGCTTATCAGTGATTTCTTTCATGGGTCATATTTTGTTGCTATATATGAAAATTCACTGCTATCCCCAAGGTTATCTATATTTCCTCCTATGTTGTCTTCTAGGAGTTTTATAGTTTTGTTATTTTCCATTTAGGTCTTTTGAGTTAATTTTTGTGAAGGGTATAAAATCTGTGTCCAGATTCATTTTTTGCATGTGGATGTCCAGCTGGTCCAGTGCTATTTGCTATTTGCTCCATTGTATTGCCTTTTGCTCCTTTGTTAAAGGTCAGTTGACTATATTTGTATAGGTCTATTTTGGGGCACTTTACTCTGCTTGTTTGATCTCTTTGTTCTTTCACCAGTACCACAGTATCTTGATTAATGTAGCATTATAGTATGTCTTGAAGTTGGATAGTGTCAGTGTTTTAACTTTATTATTCTTTCTTCAATATTATGTTGACTATTTTGGGTCTTTTTCCTCTCCATATACTTCAGAATTGTTTTGTTACTATCTATAGATCACTTTCTGGAATTTTTACTGAGATTGCTTTTAATCTGTAGATCAAGCTGTGAAGAACTGACATCTTGATAATAATGAATTTTCCTATCTATGAACATGGAATATCTCTCTATATTTTTAAGGTGTTCTTTGATTTTATTCATCACAGTTTTGTAGTTTTACTCATCAATCTTGTACATATTTTGCTATATTTATATCTAAATATTTCACACATTGGGTGCAGATGTAAATGAGATTTTTAAAATTTCAAATGACACTCGTTCATTACTGGTATATAGGAAGGCAATTAACTTTTATATATTAACCTTATGTCCTGCAACCTTGCTTTAATTGCTTACTAGTTCCAGAATCTGTGTGTGTATGTGTGTTTGCATGAATGCATGTTTCTAGCCTTTTAGATTTTCTATGTAGATGGTTATGTCATCTAAAAGAAAGACAATATTACTTCTTTTTTTCCCAATAAGAGTACCTTTTATTTTATTTTCTTGCCTGTTTCATTACCTAGAATTTCCAGTATAATGTTGAAAAGGAGTGACTAGTTGTGATATCCTTGCCTTGTACCTCATCTTAGAGTGAAAGCTTTGTTTTTCACTCTTAAGTATGGTATTAACTATAGGCTTTTTGTATGTGTGTGTGTGTGTGTGTGTGTGGATATTCTTTACCAAGCTGAAAAAGTTCCCCCTCTATGCCTAGGTTACTGAGAGTTTTTATCAGGAAAAGGTATTGGATTTTTTTCTAATGCTTTTTCTTTATGTATTGATATGATCATGTGATTTTTCTTTTTTAACTGATTGATGTGATGGATGATATTGATTTTCAAATGTTGAATCAGCCTTATATATCAAAATAAATCCCAGTTGGTCATAGTATATAATCCTTTTTATATATCGTTGGGTTCAATTTGCTAATATTTTTTACTTTCTTATAATGTAGTTTTCTTATAATGTCTTTGTCTGATTTTGGTATTAGGATAATCATGAACTCATTGAATGAGTTAAGAAGTATGCATCTGCCTCTACCCTCTGAAAGAGATTGTAGAGATTTGATGTAATTTCTTCTATAAGTGTTAGGTATCATTCACCAGTGTATCCATGTGGGCCTGCTGCTTTCTGTTTTGGAGGGTTATTAATTATTGATTCAACTTATTTAATAGATACATGCCTATTCTGATTGTCTATTTCTTTGTGACTTTTCACAAATTGTGTCTTTCAAGGTTGGTCTATTCCATCTAGGTTATCAAATTTGTAGGCAAAGAATTATTTATATTATTCCTTTATTATCCTTTTAATATCTATAGGTATGGTATTGATGCCACTTATTTTCATTTCTGATATTAGTAATCTATGCCCTCTGTCTTTTTCTCTTGGTTTGCCTGGCTACAGTTATGACTTTTTTCAGTGAGGTTTATCCTAATCTCCCTCCTTAATTTACAACCTGATTCCCAAAGCACTCCTGATCCTCCTTAGTGGCTTTAATTTTTTATAGCAATACCACTTTCTAATTTATTATGCATGTTGTTTATTTATCATAGTTAATATTTACCTCCATACTCAAAACTTCGATGAGGAAAGGGGTAATTTTGTGCCTTGTTTGGATATTTTTCAAGGACCTAGCATATTTCCTGCACATAATAGATGCTCAACCAATACTTATTGAATCAGTAACCACATCCTGAAGATGATAAAAATGTCTTAGGGAAAACTTCATTTAAAAAAAATCAAAGCTATCACTTAATATCATATTCAGAGTAAGTATGTGTGGCTTTGATTCGTTTATACAACTAATATTTACTAAATGCAAGGTAATGTTCCTTGGTGCTATGAGGAATAAAATTATTAAATAGACATTATATTTTCCCTCAAATTGATTGATTGAAACTGATAGGGTGTTAGATATATCATAAAATGCTTGCCACATACTAGAATATTAATTGATTCTTTATACAAAGCTGCTAAAAAGCATTTATTACTAATAACTCAGTGAATTAGAAAAAGTTAAGTAACAAAAGTGGCATGGACAAGTTGCTTCTGATTCAGGAGAAAGTGTAGTTGCTTTTTATTGAAATAATGGGGGCTTTTCATGGGGGGGTAACGTGATTTGTGCTTTGAAGAATATATAGAACTTAGGTTAAGAGGAAGATAGGTTGGTTATTGAGTAAAGAAATTGTGGTAGTAAAGAACAAGGCATATGCAGAGAAGAAGCTGGTAGGAGTGGGTCATAGAAAATCCTAAAAACTAGTTTAACACATTTATCTGATGAACATTGTCCCACATGTGCTTTTTTTTTTTTTTTTTAAAGATTTTATTTATTTATTTGACAGAGAGATAGAGAACACAAGTAGGCAGAGTGGCAGGCAGAGGGAGAGGGAGAAGCAGGCTCCCCTGAGCAGGAAGCCAGATGTGGGGCTCGATCCCAGGACCCCAGGATCATGACCTGAGCCGAAGGCAGCCACTTAACCGACTGAGCCACCCAGGTGCCCCCCCACATGTGCTTTTTGTAAGATACATGCTCAGCATGACACCTTGAATATGGCTAATTAACAACCTTTCATCATGTTAATGAAATGATCTTAATTGTTTTAGGGACATACTGGTCACCCCACTATGGGTATCTTTGTTTTTAGAGAAATGTGAGATATAGGGGTGTGTGTGTGTGTGTACGTGTGTGGTGTGTATTATACTGAATTTTCAAACTGGGTATTAATAATATGAGTGAAATAGTTTGATTTCAGAAAATAAGATTTGTAAAGTCATGGTGAAGGTGGCCAGTTGAACTGCATTTGTTATATCGGTGGACTTTAAGATAGTATTCTCTGACTGAAAAGTTATTTTTGCCCATTGCTATAGTGGAGATTCCAATTTTGTTGTTGTTGTTGTTCCTTTTGGTAACCACATTCATTGTTTTCAGTCCTGCTTCTAAAGGAAGAGGTTGTTATTTTCCTACACTCAGAGAATGTGCTGACCAAGCTAGTGAACAAGTACAACCCCCTTTGTATTTCTAAGTTGTAAGCTAAAGGACTGGCATACAGGTATATGGCAAAACTTGGAAATGAAAGAAAGCAAATGAAATATGGTCACACAAGAGGAAGAAAATGTTATCTCCAAAGCATCTTCTTTTAAACTTGGGATGTTTTTCTGTCAAGATAAATGTTTTTCTCTTTTTTTTTTCTTCCTTTTTTTTAAAGATTTTATTTATTCAGAGAGAATGAGAGAGCGAGCAAGTGAGAGAGAGAGAGCACGAGCCTGGGTGGGGGTGGGGGGCAGAGGGAGCAGACTCCCTGCTGAGCAGGGAGTCCAGTGTGGGGCCTGATCCCAGGACTCAGGGATCATGACCTGAGCCAAAGGCAGACACTTAACTGACTGAGCCACCCAGGTTCCCCAAGATAAATGTTTTTCAAGATTGATTCTTCTAACACTTTTTATTAGACAATTAGAACTAGAAGGGTGATTGGAAATTAACTGGTTGAGCATTTCTCATATGGGATAAAATAAAAGACTCTTTGAAAAACATGACCTTTGAGCCCCAATTCAGAGAATATGTTGGCAGAAGAGCTAGAAGTAAGTATATGGCAAAGTTACCTTTGAGGGATGAGGCAATGAATGGGCAATGAGAAGAGGACACTTTTTCTATGGATGCCAGGCAAAAGAAGATCTTGAGGAAAAACTGAAACTAATGGTTTCACGATTAAAGTCATGAATGGGTTTTGGTGCAAAATGTTTTAGGGTCAAACTAAATGTAATTGTTTTTAAGTTTTATAAAAGTATTTTTACATGCATTCAGATTTATCCATTATAAGTATATACTTTGATCAGTTCTGTTTAGTGAATATAGTCAAGCAACCACCAACAAAATTAAGATATAAAACACTTCAGTTGATCCTGGGTTCAAGACAACAACATATTTTCTTCCGTACTCTAGTTTTGCCTTTGTAGAACTGTCATACAAATAGAACCAAACAGTATATAGTCTTTTGTGTTTGGTGTCTTGGCTTAATTATTTTGAGATTTATCCACATTATTACATTTAGTAGGAGTTTATACATTTTTATTACTGAGTAATATTCCGTTGTATGGACATATCACAGTTTATTCATTCTTTATTTGATAGCTATTAGCTTGTTTACATGTTTTTGGCAATTGAGTATAACGCTTCCATAAAAATTTGCATATATGTCTATGTGTGGAGATGTTTTTATTTCTCTGTAGCATATACTTTGGCTGGAAATCTTTTATCTATATTTATTTCTCAAATGGGATTACTTATTAAGTTGTGTTATTTATGTATTCTACATTTATGTCCTCTGTCAGATATATTTTTTCTCAGTCTATGGGTTACCTTTTCTTTTTTAATTGTGTGTGTGCATCAGCAAAACTTTCAATTTTGATGAAATCTGAATTTTTCTCTTAAGGTTTGTTCTTTTTGTTTACAATTCAAGAAGTGCTAGATTAACCCAAAATCACAACTGTTTTCTCCTATGTTTTCTTAGAGAAATTGTGTGGGTTTTGCTCTCCCATTTCAAGCTATGTCCCATTTTGAATTAATTTTTATATATGGTTTGATGAAAGGGTCAAGACTTACTTCCATGTGGGCATTTAGTTATTTCAACACCATTAGTTGAAAAGACTGTTCTCTCTCTCTTTATTATTTTGACATTTTCTTTAAAGATTTATTTATTTTAGAGAGAGAGAGATAAAAGCTTGAGCAGAAGAGCAGAGGGAGAGGGGGAGAGAATCTACAGCAGACTCCATGCTGAGCACAGAGCCCAACTTGGGGCTTGATCTCACAATCCTGAGATCATTACCTGAGCTGAAACCAAGAGTTGAACGCTTAACCAATTCCAATTCCACCACCCAGGTGCCCCTCTGTTGATATTTTTGTGTGAAATTGTTTTTGAATTCATCATTCTCTTTCACTGATTTATCTTCTATGCCTGTGCTGATACCCAAATGTTCTGATTACTGTAACTTTATATAAGTCTTCACATCAGGATTAGTAGTCCTCCAACATTGCTTTCCTTTTTATTTATAATTTATTATAGAAAATTATTATTATATAATTATTATAATATTTAAATTATTTTGACTATTCTAGGTCCTTTGAATTTCCATATAGATTTTAGAATCAGATTCTTAGTTTGACCTTAAAATCCTGCTGGCATTGGTTGACCCTATAGATTTAAAGGTAGAGTTGCCTTTTTAACACTACTAAGTCTTTCATTCAATGAACATGGTATATCACTCCATTAGTTTAGGTCTTACTTTCTCTCATTCCTGCATTTGTAGCTTCTAGTATACAAGTTTGGCATACTTTTATTAAATTTATTACTAAATATTTTACTCATATTGATTTATGATTATGCTTTTATTAACTGTAATTTCATACTTTTATTGATTGTGTGTTTTTTAATCTTACTTTAACTTTTATTTTTGGATTGCTTGCTAATTAATTTTTGCATATTGATATGTATCCTGTTAGATATGTGTGTATAAAAATGTAATACATGTTTTGTTCACACCTTTTTCTTAAAATGATCACCCTAATTTGTGATCACTGACAGAAAGCCTTAGGCCGAGCATTGACTGAATGCAAACCTTGTATTATTTAAGATAAAACTATTATAACATGAAGAACTATTAAAACTATAGAGAACACATTATGGAATAGAGGCACATAGACATTTTCTTAGGTTTTGTTGAATACATAAAACACTAGTAGTTTTTTATCTTTTTTTTTTTTTTGGCTGGGAACACTTAAATTCCACCATCTTAGCAAATTACAGTTATGCAGTATGTTATCAACTATAGCCACTATGTTAGCATTAGATAATCAAACCTTATTCGTCTGTTTTTTTTTTTTTTTTTAAGATTTTATCTATTTATTTGACAGAGAGAGACACAGCGAGAGAGGGAACACAAGCAGGGGGGAGTGGGAGAAGCAGGCTTCCCGCTGAGCAGGGAGCCAGATGCGGGGCTTGATCCCAGGACCCTGGGCTCATGACCTGAGCCGAAGGCAGACGCTTAACGACTAAGCCACCCAGGCGCCCCTATTCATCTGTTTTTAATAAAAAAGTATTTTTCAAAGAATATCATAAAGTCAACATGCAATTTTAGACCTGGAATATATTCATAAGGCAGATAACAGATAAAAGTAGAAGATAAAGGTGAAAGACCTACTCAGATGATAATGGAATTTCCAAAAATTATTTTTCAGTGAAAAAAGTAGTGTATTGTAAATAATACAATGCAACTGTTGTAAAACTAAAAAAATGTAAAATTGAAAAACTTGATGTCTATATGAGTATATGGTATGAGTATATATGTCAGTGAGGAAAATCTGGTTGATTAACCCTGTTATTAAATGCTACGTGGGGAAAAAGGCAGAAATATGACCAGGAGGAAATAAACAAAAAAGGAACTTAAAATCGATAAATTAATAAAATTGTGCATTTATGTAATACAAAGCATACTTTCCTAAATAAATTAAAAGAAACATTTGTAATCATGGCCATTATTTATATATTGTTCATTTTTTCCTGGGAGCATGCTTTCAAATTCCACTCAATCTTTATCCAAGTTTCAGGGCATATTGTTATTATCCTTGGTTAACAAATGAGGAAATTAATGTTAGCACATTTACTTCAGTTGTCAGAGTTCACAGATCTGGAAAGGGGTAGAGCTGCATTACACCCAAGCAGGCACACTGTAGTCTATTGTCTTTCCCAGCACTGTACCAATATTTCTTTTTCCAGTTTTATTGGGATTTTACTGACAAACAAATCTGTGGGATATTTAGAGTATACAGAGAGATGATTTCATACATAAATGTGAAAGGATTCCCTTTGAGTTAACTAACACATGCCTAGACTCAAGTACTTATTTGTGTGTGTGTGTGAGAGAGAGAGAGAGAGAGAGAGAGAGAACACTGAAGGTCAACTCTTTTAGCAAACTTCAATTATACAGTATTACACAATATTGTATAATTATACAATAAAATGTTAACAACTCCATGTTACACATTAGATCCTCAGAAATTATTAATCATCTAACTGCAAGTTTACTACTCTTTACCAGTCTGTCCCTATTTCACCACACCCTATCCCCTGGAAAACACATTTTTACTTCTGGTTTCTGTGAGTACAACTATTTAAATTTAGATACCATCCATGTGATACTATGCAGTATTTCTTTTTCTCTTTGTCCTACTTCACTTAGCATAATACCCTCCAGATTCATCTATGTTGTTGCAAATGGCAGAATTTCCTTACTTTTAAGGCTGAATAATAATTCCAGGGTGTGTGTGTGTGTGTGACATTTTCTTGATCCATTCCTTGGCTATTGTGAATAATGCTGCAGTGAACACGAGAGTACAGAGATCTTTCTAGGTAATGGTTTTGTTTCCCATGGATATATACCCAGAAGCAGGATTGCATGGTAGTTCTATTTTTAATTTCTCGAGGAACTTATATACTGTTTTCCATAGCAGCTGTATGAGTTTACAATCCCCCAGCAGTATATAGGGTTCTCTTTTCTCTACAACCTCCTAGCATTTGCTGGCTCTTTACTTTTTGATAATAGCCATCCTAACAGGTGTGAAGTGATATCTCAGTGTGGTTTTGATTTGCATTTCTGTGATGATTAGTAATGTTGAGCACTTTTTATGTTCCTACTGGCCATTTGTATGTCTTATTTCAAAAAATGTTTACTCAGGTCTTTTGCCTGTTTTTAAAAAGTTTATTTGTTTTTGCTTTTGTGATGTTATTAGTTTCTTGTATAATGATGTTCTAAAATTCATATTTTAGAGAGAAGTCTTTGTTGAGCAGGTAGATTATCATAGGTTAGAAATAAGAGCTAGTATGGTTAGTTAGGTTGATATATTTCCAGAAGAAGTAGAGTAATATAAAATATCTCCTTAAGAAATGACACTAAAGAGAAAAATAAAAAATAGTTTTAAGATACTAATATGTAACAGTTGATTTGGAAGTAGATGGGAGAAAGATGTTGAGAATGATTTCTAGGATTCTAATATGAATGATTATATTGCAATATCAAAGAATGATATAGAGAAAATGCAGGCAGAGAAACAAATTCGGAAAATGTTTTGGAGGGGTAGGTAAAGGGTGTTTAATGAATTCAGTTTGGTCTTGTCAGATTTGAGCTGCCAGTAGGATACGTGTTTGATGATATCCACTGCACAGTTGGAAGTCAAGTGCCTAAAGCAACACATAGATTGAGGTGTCAATTTCCAGGTCATCAGCATAGAGAAAGCAGTGGAAAGTATAGGCAGGGATATACACTGAACAAATACCAAGATCAAAAACCTAGAAAACACTGCCAAAAGTCAGACCTGGGTGAAAATTCAATGAAGATATAGAAGACCAAGTCCAAATGTTAGAAGCAATACAGAGAGGAACTTTTATCCTGAAAGCAGATGAAGAGTTTTAAGATGAGGAGTAGTCAAGTTAGTCAATATGGTGGACTAAGCTGATTTCAGATATCTCTTTTTTTTTGCGAAAAGTCCACAATTATGCTAGATAAAATGTATTTTTAAAATAGTCAATATTGAAAGCAAGAAAAGAAGTCTCAGGGAACTAGAACTTAGAAGAAACTAAAATTTAAAGATATACAAACATTTGGAATAAACAAAAAAGATCAGAGTGTCTCCAAAAGAAAATTGCATTGTTTAAACACAGTCTTCTGTGCTATCTGACCCAAATCTTTCATTGCCTTTGAGCTATTTTACAGTTCTATGAATTGAAATCTGATAGCAATGCAAAATAATTCTTGTCTATAGAGATGCAAGTTTATTCTTTCAGGGGAGGTTTAAATGGACTCCCCTTACCTCATGGGGGAAAAAAGCTAATTTTGCATCCGTCTGTAAATTCATGCCAATGTTTCTTTATTCTACAGAAGTGATTTCTTCTTTAATTTGTCCTTAGAAACTGCTGTATCTTCTGCCAGGCTTACTCTTTAAACAAGGAGTTAAATACAACATTCAATGCAAGTTTATTTTATATCCATATGAGTCATTATCTTACCTTTTAAAAAAACATTATACTTCAACAAAGGTGAGAGAATTCAGCCTCAGTAGCCGACATGTTACAGAATCACATAATCTTGAAGGCTTGGGACATTGATTTCTGTTTAAGGCTGGGAGAGAAGATCTCAGATCCATGTATGACAGGAGTAGGAACCTCAGAAGTCTTTCCTATCCATACAAAGAAACTGAAGAACTCTCACTGGTCATGCTTGTGATAAAGAAACTAGAGAATAGCCAGTGCCAAAGATGGAAAAATTGATGGATGTTTAAGATAAAGAATCTAAGCTTGCTCATAAGAGGTTGTAGGATTTTTCTTTCCCATTAACCATGTGTGGTATTGGGGATCTCAAGGTGAGAATAAACATAAAATCTATTTCAGAATGTGAACACACTTGTGGTGACAAATGCGAAGCCATTCTATAGGAATGCATTCATGACCCAGACGAATGGATTCCCAAGAAAACAGTTCCTCTGAAAACTTACAGCCAAAAATTACTAGATACTGCAACAATCAGCAAAATTCACACCCTGAAATTAATGCTGATGCAACAACCTCCAAGAGATTGTATTTTTCTGAATATCTCAAAAAAAATTTTTTTCCCCAAAAGAAGCAGAATTCGTGAGGCAAGAACACATTTCTGTGAAGGATAAAATGGAATTTTTTTTTTTGAAGATTTTATTTATTTATTTGAGAGAGAGAGTGAGAGAGAGAGAGAGCACAAGAGGGGGGAGCGGGAGAGGGAGAAGCAGACTCCCTGCTGAGCAGGGAGCCCGATGCGGGACTCGATCCCGGGACTCCAGGATCATGACCTGAGCCGAAGGCAGTCGCTTAACCAACTGAGCCACCCAGGCGCCCCCTTAAAATGGATTTTTAAATATAGAAATGTTTTTAGAAATAAAAAGGGTTAGTGGAAAAAAAAATCAATAGCAACATTGAACACTAGTTTAAAATAGAGAGAATTAATGAATTGTCTGCTAGACATAAATTACTCAAAAGAAGGAAGAGATAAATAATGTGAAACCATGGAAGAGAAATTAAGAAATGGAAAAGAGAATGAAGTGATCAAAGGGGAGCAGAATTTGCCACCCTAAAATATGCCTCTTGGACTTAAGGATTTTTTTAGGCTGGTTAGTTTTAAGAAATAGCAGACAGGAGGGAGGGGGTGGGGGGATAGAGTAACCAGGTGATGGATATTAAGGAGGGCACGTATGGGGATGAGCACTGGGTGTTATATTCAACTAATGAATCGTTGAACATTACAACAAAAACTTATGATGTAACTATATGCAGGGTAACTGAACATAATAATAATAATAATAATAATAATAATAATAAAGAAATAGCAGATCCAGGAGAAGCTCGGAAAACTGAGTAGAAGTTACCACTTGTAAAGGATACTTATAAAGGAAATCTTCATTTGTAAGAATGTCTCCCTCTGTGTACTTGGAAGAGGAGGGTGACTTAATCATAGAAACTCTTTTATCATTGGAGAACGTAGCCACTGAAATCTTCCTAACAATCTTACCTTGTTTCTTCTGACTGTCCTGGTAAGCTGCCATAACTGGCTTCCACCCTTCCCTCAACATCTTTTGTCTTTAGCTGGAGATGGTATTTTAGGTGATGGCTGGGGCCATTTCAGGGAGTTATGCAGATTTCCTAGGTATCTCTCATGTACACAGGAGGCATACATGTGATTCAACTTTGGTTTGCTTTTCTCCTACTAGTCTTTCTTTTATTACAGGGGTGTCTCAACCAAGAACCTAAAAGGATAAAGCAAAAATTTTTCTCCCCTACATAATCTTAAATTTTCTTGCAGGTCCTTATCTAAAGGGAAAAGGTGACATAGGAGAGGCAATAGGACAAATATAATCTTAGATCGAAAAAACAAACATTCTAGATTCCATGTTAAAAAAAACAAAACTAGATAGCCTGATAACCACAGCAAAACCTCAGAGACAAAGAGCTGACACTTTCTGAAACATTGTCTCCTATCTTTAAGACGAGGGTTTACACGTATCTATTGGATTATAAATATAAAAGGAAATATGAACACAGGCTAAATTTTATAAAGCTCACTTTACTTTTCTTAGCCTATTATAAATTGAAGCAAAATACTTATTTTGTTTCCCAAAGGGCTTGAGAGTTTATAGTTGATAATTGAGAGAATATGAGACAAAGTCGTGTGGCTTCTGAATAATAATACATAGAGAGTTGAAAAGGAAAATAATTATAAAAATCGGTGTGAGAGAGATTTAAGATGCCAGGGTATGTAATAGAAACGGATATCTGTTATAACTAAAGTAAAGATTGAATCTTGATGTTTTCATTTTCTACTAAGAATGAAATTCATGGGTTCACCAGGAGGGAGTAACATTCCTGTCCAGAAGAAGAATTTGTCCTTGGGATGTTCATGTTGAGGATCATTGAACGATGTAATTATCAATACCCTAGATTATAATATGTGCCAAAAATATAAAGATCCTTTTCTTATATACCCTGTGGTCACCCAGAACCTAGTATCATACCACAATCTTGACCGACAATTCATGGGATGGCAAATAGAGAATGTAAAAAGTAGGTGTGTTTAAATATGGCATTCTCTGTTATCTTTTTAAATAAAGAGAGAAAATTGGAGTATCTCAAAGAGTGGAATATATTTTAAAAAATGATACGGTTGGCTAAGCTGGCTGATTCTCTACTATGAAAAATATTTGTGTGGTGAAGAGGAAAAAACAAAAAAACAGCTATTTTCTTAAAAATGCAAAAAATTGTATTTTTTCGACATGTTTCTGTCAAACCATATTTGAAATTATATACCACCATTCACAAACATTTCTTGCAAGTGTTTGTAATACTTTATATCACAAATTGCTAGGTGCATTTTTGAGTTTGAAATTGGGAAGCTTGATTTTGATGTCTTTTAATTTCTGTAGATTCGTATGGCATTGTTTCCCATCTCATTGAATTGTGTCAAAATAGAGTAAGAAGAGACTTAGGTTATTTTCTTAATACATGAAAGAAATATCTAGGCTCAGGGATTTGGGAGACATTGGGAGATAATTACTAGGTCGCTTGAGTCAAGAAGGAAACTTTTCTAGCTGAAATGTAGTGCTCTATTAAAAAATCTACATTCTCTGCCTGACAAGTGAAGTACGTTGTTGGATATAGAGAGAAAAGGTATGCTAATTTAATTATCTTGAGCACTAAATACCCAATGGCAAAACTATCACATGTTGATTTTTAAATTAACCTATTTTAAAAACAGGAGGCAATATG
Organism: Halichoerus grypus; assembly: GCF_964656455.1. Classification (NCBI taxonomy): domain Eukaryota; kingdom Metazoa; phylum Chordata; class Mammalia; order Carnivora; family Phocidae; genus Halichoerus; species Halichoerus grypus. The sequence goes on along the minus strand of NC_135726.1, from coordinate 23,731,518 downwards.
CTGGCTTGAGAGTGATTTTTTGGGGTTAGAAGAATCTGGATTTTAATCTCGGTTTCACTGGACATACTTGATCAAGTTATTTTATCAACGGAATAAGAATAAAATATGAATATGAATATGAAGTGTTCCTAGAGTGTTGAGTGAAATAAAAAATTAAAAGGGCCTCCCACTTTTTGCGGGTCCATGGTGACTGTATTTTTTAGAAACTGGTGTAAGTATTGTTTATATTTATGTTCCCGTCTACCCTAAATAAATATCTTCAGATACATATATATAATTTTTTGTAAATTCTCTCAAGCTGTTCCTCTTCTTTTCCTCCCTTGTGTTCCTATAATTTTTTAGGGGGAGAGGTTGCCTGTGTTCCTATAATTTTTTTTTTTTTTTTTTATAAGGAACTTTCCTTTTCTCTCGGAGTATTGCAGTGTCCTTACTCCAATTCCATGTCCTCATTCTAGCATTGAATTAATCTAAATTTACACCAGTATAATCAGGTATTTCTCATCTTACTGCTCTTCACTGTTGACTAATCTCTACTCTTTGCCTTACTGCAGCAGATTCTTCTTATTCCAGCTCTTAACCTTCTTATCACAGCTATAATACAATCACTAACCATTTTAGAAAACATCCTATGCTTGCTTACAATTTACCACCCTTGGGCATGCCTACCAACCCCACTGTCCTCCCAACTGTGAACTCATTATCTAAAGCTAGGTTTAATTGTGACATTCTCCTTAAATCAGTGTCGGGGATTCACATTCACACACTGCTTGGGGTGGCTTACACACTCATAGGGCATATACATATACTTGATTATAGCATTTAGCACATGTATAGTTCTATCCTCCATTGCAATGAAACCCCTAGATAACAGAAGTGTAGCTATTCATGTTTCTATCCTAGGATTTAGAATACGGTACACAATCATTAAATGTCTACGGTGCACAGAGTGAACTGAAAACCATGTAAAACAGAATATATACTGATACTTGACTGTAATATTGCTAATTTAAGAGAAATACGTATTTACAAAGTTGTCTATAAGCAAAGAGTGAAAATGTGGGTAATTGGTTTCTGGCGTTAGTATTGCTTTTAAAAGTATGTTGAGTGCAATGATTGAGGAGTTATCCTAGACCTCTAGGTCTGGGGTGTAGTGATACGGTCACTCAAGGAGAAATTCCTCAAAAAATGGAACTGTGTGAAGTAGACTCCATTGAGCAATCAGTCCACTTTGTAGATGACCTCAAAGTTCCATAATCACTTCAGCTCACCTGGAAGCTCAGAGTGCAAAACTGAATGAATGTTTTGCCAAAGGTCAGGAAGTCTTCAGAATCAGCTTCTAAAATCAAAATCTCAGCTGTCTAGAAAAAAAAAAAATGAGTAAGAACTCTTTAATTAGGAGGCAGTATTTCCATCCCACAGAGGTCCATGGCATTAATTCAAGCCATGACTCTAGGTTTATCTCTCAGCTTTGAAGTTTCAGCAGTTTGACCAGGTTTGACTTGGACTGAATTGAAACTTTCTAAAGGGACTTTTTAAATTTCCATAATTCCAAATTTCAGTTCTACAAAATATGTAACACAAAGACATTACAGGGAACTTTGAATAGCATCTTATACCAATCTCACATTTACAAATACCTAATTGGCTTTGCAAATTGGGAGCTGGATAACCCTCACCTTTTCTGACAAGTCTACTAAGAAATCTTCTTGGTTATTTTGATGTCAGTAGGTTCTGTGATCCTCTGGTATTTGGTGTTCACACTCTTCTCTACACTAAAACTCTTAATTGTTCTATAAAGTCAGCTTTTTATAGCTCAAAGTTGGTTGCTAATATGTTAACAAACGAACATTTAGTTAAACACGAAAGCACTGATTTATATCCTGATTTCATACTGATTTAAGTCAAATTCTTTCCCATTTGGTGGTACTTTTAGGCAGGGCTGGCTGCAGGCTAATTGTGAAGTAGGTTAAACTGCATTTAGCTGTGTCTACCTTTCTCTAAGGGTCTATGTAGGAGGGTGAATCTTTTAAACTGGAGATGATCCTTTATTTAAAAAAAAAGAAAAGGAAAAGAAAAAAGTTCAGAAGGCTCTTTCTTTACTCTCTAGATAAAATGTAAGTGAAATGGCCACCAATGTTAGATGCATCTTATAGATTCTATTATATATATTTATAATGCTCACAAAAGTTTTTTATTAAGGAATGTTTGGTTATAAAGGCATTAGGGAAACAAAACTCATGCTGCACGTTTTGCATTCTTTGATAATCGCCTCTGTGATGAGATAGTACTGTTGTAGGGGATTCCAAAATCAATAGGATATGGTCGCTGCCCAACAAAAGATGACAATCTAGTGAACCAGATAAACTCAGAAACTTGTAAATGGCCTTGCAATGCAGCAAATGCAATTATAAGAGTGTGGAGAGAATGCTTTGGGAACATAGAACACTAAGTGCCTATCAACACCAATGTGAGGAAGTTGGAGACAAGTTTTGAAGAAATCCTTGGAGTTTCCAGGAAAGGTAGAGAGGCAATGAATTCTCTGTGGAGAGAAGTGATGGCAGTAAATCCTGAAAATTTCTGGCATGCACAAGGCATAGTTAGTCCATGTGATAGAAGTATTCATAGAAGGTGAAGCTGGCCATCCTAGTCAGGGCCAGATTATAGATGATGAATGTCTTATACCAGGCATAATTAGGATTCATTTTATAGGCAACAGGGAGTTAAAAATTCTAAGCAGACAGGTGACATGATAAACTTGGTTTTATTAAATTAATCCGTAGCGGATATGGGGGTATACGCTGAAACATGGTAGGGGGTATGGAGATGAAGTGAGACTTCTAAGAGTTCATTTTGAGGTAGAATTGTGTGGATTTGATAGATTGTGTGTTTGTGTGCATGTGTGGGTCATGGTGAGGGTAATGCAAAGGGAGGGTTAAAACTTAGTTAGGTTCCCCTGAGACTGACTAGTCAGTTACAGAAAATCAAATGCAAGTACTTTATTTGGGAGATAATTTCAGGAAACATTGAAGGGGGAGTGGATGATGACAAATAGAAGCTGAGGCAAACAAAAGAGGGTTTATTATCAAGCTAGCTAACACTGCCTGTGACTGATAATGCTGTGGGGAAACTCTGGGAAACAGTATTAAATACATAACTCAAAGTTATCATAACTGAGGGGTGAAGGAAATAAAATATAGAGGAACTCATTGGTGTCATTGTCCACCACTAAGGAGTGTTAATTTAGCAGCACTTTTGAACTTCTGCCTGCCATGATTCAGATAGTCTTCCAGCAAAGAGAAATAGGTATTGATGATAGGAAACTGGCTACAGGATATTTTAATGATGAGGTCCCAGGTATATAACTTAGGGCACCATAAGTGTCTACAAAACCTAGGGATGGTTAAACATAGTATATCCAGTTATGGGGAAAAATTTTTTTTTTTTTTTAGCCACTAGCTCAACAGTGTTACCAATATATATGTCCATTGCATGCTAATCCTCTGTACCCTTATACCTGTTGTTTATTTATAGAAGGATTTTTTTTCCATTGAAGAGAATGAAAAATATCGGCAGGTTTTTTTTTTTCAATTACTTCAAATTCAGTGATTTAAATTAGTCCCCATTACTGTATTCTTATAATTCAACAACCTATGTAGATTTCATCTTCTATAACAATTTGATTGTAAGGTAGCTGCTTCTTGGAGCACCATGATATGAAGGATTCTAATGCTGCATCTGGACTTGAAGAAAGGAAATCTATGGGCAGGGTTGGAGTGGAGTGACTGCTTTGTTTTATTAGCAATTTGTATTTCCCTGTGTTATTTTTAGAAATCATGAAATTCTTGCTTGTCTACCCAAGCTTGAGATTATGTACCCAATGACTAGGATATAGTGAAAAATTAATGTATGTTTGGTCAGACTCCTCTAATAATTTTGGGAAAAAATATATCCTTGTATACTGTTTATTTTGGGAATAAACCCAAACTAAAACTAAAACTAAAACCCAGACTCCTCTAATAATTTTGGGAAAAAATATATCCTTGTATACTGTTAAAGTTGCATATTGCTGCAGATTTTCCTATATATAACAAGATACCGGGGATATTTAACCTTGCATTACCCCCAAAATATCTTCCTCATTTCTCTGAGTCCCTTGAATTTTTGTTCATTTTAGCAGTCAAGAAGAAAGCACCTTCTGCACTCCTAAACACATGATAAACACATAGTGCTCTAGCAGGCTGGAAGAAGGATTGATGGGGTTAGAATTACATTGTTGTACGTGGGTGTTAAAAGTTTTTCCAGCACAGGGATGAAGATTGAAGATTAATTAAAGATGGAAATAGCAGGATATAGGAAATGATTAGGAAAAGAATGAACTGGAAGCTAAGTAGGATTACAGGTTGGAGGCCAGGAGACTAGAGCAGTTCAAAAGCATCAGCATGCTCTGATGCTTCCTGTCATATCATGTTATGGGTGGTCCTGGAGTACGGATAGAACCTCATCAGACTCATGATGACCATTTCCCAGCCACGATCATCCTGCCACTCTGTCTTTGCTTTTATCTTTGATTATACTTGACAAGAAAATGTTCCCTGTATAGCAGAGTGGTTTAAAAACATGGACATTGAGTCAGGAATACATGAAGTCCTATCTTTACTCCAAATCTTTTATCTTCATTGATTGTTTGAGGGTAAGTTTTCATTTTTTTGGCCCCCCTCCCATTTCTTCAGCTGACAAATGAGACACTATATACCTCTTACATTTTTTTTCTTTGTTTTGATAAAAATCAAATGAAAAAGAACTTTATAGAGCTTAGTAAAAAAAGCATTTCAGAGATAGTCTTGCTGCATCATCCCTTGATTTTCTTGCTTAATTTAAACAATCTGACTGGTAAATGGGGCTCTCTTTTTTTCTTTATAACAATCTTTGTGGCATGTGGCATCAGATTTTACGGAAAAGGCAAGATGCAAGGAGGTGGTAACTCACCTAATGTTATGCAGCTGGTAAAATACCTTAGTATTTATACTAGTTAGATCAAATCCTTCTTAGTCTCATTCTTTGCACTTTATTTATTCATTCAACAAATATTGATTGGGCTCTTAAGATTTGCCATACGTTATTTTAGGCTGTGAGGATATTACAATAAAAAATACAATTTTTATGGAGTTTATATTCTGGTGAGGAAAGATGGGCAATTAAAATAAGAAAAAAAAAGTCGGGGGGGCACCTGGGTGGCTCACTCGGTTGAGAATCTGCCTTTGGCTCAGGTCATGATCCCAGAGCCCCGGGATCGAGTCCTGGCATCTAGCCCTGCATCCGGCTCCCTGTTCGGCAGGGAGTCTACTTCTCCCTCTGCCCCTCCCCCTGCTCATGCTCTTTCTCTCTCAAATAAATAAATAAAAGCTTTAAAAAAAATCAGAAAAAAATAGTAAGCCATGTGGTTATGTGTTATGGAGAAATCTAGAACAAAGAAGGAGAAGAGAAACCATTATGGTCACATTAAGAAGAAAATACATTGTAAAAGACTTAAGGAATGTGAGACAATGAAAAGACCCAAGACTGTTGGGTACTCAGAGCCCTGAACAAACACTGCCGTTTAACCATCAAATTGCAGATATCAGCGCCTGCCGTGTAAGCGTGTTCATTTGCATCACTTCCTGGTTATCAGTTATTCATCTGGCAAATCAAAGTGTGTTCCAGATGACCTCCAATATTCACCTTATCATGACTCATTTTACCTCTGACCCCTGACCTGGGTGATTTTCTTCTTTTTTCTCTCCTATCTCTTCGTTTTACTTTCTTCCTAATATTTATTCACTTTGTTAGTTTCCACAAAACAGAAGTTCTTTCTACCCATTCACTTATTTAAGTCACACATGCAAACAGTGATGAAAGCATGGCAAAAATAAAGTGGACAAGCGTTTTGGAACTTGTATTTTAAGGCTAATGCCTGATTACCTTTATAACATTCTAACTGGCCTTATTTCTTTTAGATACTGAAATATGCTAATTTCCATGGCAGATATACTGTGTATGTTTTCAAAAAAGTAGCAGTATGCTCAGCTGACATGGGAGGAAATATTTTGATAGATACCAGCTTTCTCAACCTAATTACACAGACATAACTAATTTTACCCATCAGCCATGCATAAGTTCATTGCTATTTCTAACACTTCCCCAAACTTAAACTGAAAGTATTTTTGACACACATCCCTTCCCCAAATCATGCATTAATATTTGCTCTGTTAAAAATAAATAGTAGGAAGGCTTTTTCCAACTAGTTTTTAAAAAATATTCTGTAGAGTATTACTATAGCTACCAATTTTAAATGCCTACTCTGTGCTAGGAATTATCATAGGGATTTCTTGTATTTTATTTCATGCTATTTTTTAAAAAACAAACTTTAAAAGTAAATATAACTATCCCAAGCAGAGAGAGGAAGAAATTGAAATGCACCATGTTGAAGCATTTAACTGGATTGAACTTAATTTATGTACAGTCTCCTTTGGATTTGCAGAATAACAAACGGATAACCAATTTCCTAGATCTCTTTTTAAAAGCAATTATTGTTGGGGCGCCTGGGTGGCTCAGTCGTTAAGTGTCTGCATTCGGCTCAGGTCATGATCCCAGGGTCCTGGGATCGAGCTCCGCATCAGGCTCCCTGCTCCGTATCAGGCTCCCTGCTCCGTGGGAAGCCTGCTTGTCCCTCTCCCACTCCCCCTGCTTGTGTTCCTGCTCTCACTATCTCTCTCTCTGTCAAATAAATAAAATCTTTAAAAAATAAAAAAATAAAAGCAATTATTGTTTGTGGATAAACGTTCAATTTAGTTTTGTGATTAAATTTGGGAACTGAGAGTGACAAACTCCAGGAAGGATGAAAAGATAGAACTGAGAAGAATTTAGGAATATATGGAATTTTAGAGTCAGAATAGTTCAATTATATCTGGTAACTTCTATCAGTAGGAAATAGTGTCAACTGGGTACTCTACTGGACTAGGTCAGTGTTATTTTGGTGTATCTATCTCTCAAACATTTCCCACATTGGGTTCTGAAAATACCAGTTATTAAAAGGGAGACTAATAATTGTTATACAAAATTATAGTAGTACTAATAATAAGAAGGTGGTGTGGGCTCAAACAGGTTTGAGAAATGCTATGTCTTATATCCCAGGCTCTCCTTTGTTGATTCATGATACATATTAACTGTCTACTGACTTTACCAAGTCTTGGAGTGAAGATGCCTGTTCTATGAGGTTTCTTTTCTCCCCTAAAGGTTTTCAAAATAGTTTTAAGTATGGAACGCATTTCCCCTTATAAAACAAGGTAACACCTAGTAATGTCATAAAATGAAGCATTCACTAGAACAATGTAGTATGTGAATTGTGTGGGTCCAAATTCTTTAGCCTCACATAGATGCTCCTCACAATTTGTCCTTCTGTATGTATACTTTCTGCTCTTCCATAGATTGTTATTTTATAAAATAATTAGTTATTTTGGTTATGCTCAGGACAGTTGGTTCATTTACCAAAGCCCAATTATTATCTCTCAGGTAAGAAAATAAAGTCCTATGACTTTCATAATGTTTGCTCTAATGTTTATGTAGAAACAACACATTTTTTAAATAATGATGTTTCCCCATTCAAGAGTTAGCATAGTGAAATTTATTTTAATGACTAATTTTAACTGTGTAATGGATGTTTCAATGTTTTATGTAATTACCAATAAATTGTCATAGCATCTAAAATTATATATTTTCCAATTTAAAATTATTAAGCCTCATGGAAAAATACCATTCGCCATTGTGGCCACTATATTTTTGAGCAATTTGAGCTAAAATAAATCAAATTAACTCCTTTAGTGCATTACTGACTTTCAAAAAATAATTTGTCTCTATTTCACCAGATCTGCACTATTCTTTTAATGATGGAATATGGCAGCATGCTTCTAAAACTGTACCATTTTCAAGGCTTTTCACAGTGGGTTGCAACTCAGGTATCTATTTCTAGAACCTCTCTTCTTCAGCTGGCCTCCCACTCACTTTGGATTGTGGAGATTATTAAAAATATAAGCAACAGAAAAAATTATATTTAAAACTAACACAGTATTTTACGAATTGATCTCTCTTGATTAGAAAAAAAGGTTCCTTTAAAAATTAAAATATAACAGATTCTCCATTTGGGATGGATTCTTTAATTCTTTCTACATACAAATATTTCCTTGTAGGCATTGGGCCCAACTTTTCTTGACTGTCTTCAGTATCTGAAGTCTCTAGAAGCTGCCTTCCCTTTGCTGGACAGCTCAACTAGGACATGTTACCTAGTTTCAATAGAAGTATCTCCATTTAGAACCTTCCAGAGTGATTTTCGTTCTCCATTACTTCCCAAAGCATACTGTAATTGTATGCGTTCCATAGAAAAGGTACATGTTTCTGGAAAACTTGATGTTTCATTTAATGGAGGTGTAGCACATAATTCTTGAATTTGCGTAGAGAGCAAGTCTTGTCCTTTCACGTGTTCACACTTCCCCCATGCTCTTTGCCGAGGCTGAAACACCTTCTTGTGTTTTACCACTGCAATTCCCTGAACTCATTTCAAATTCATAGTCATTCTTCAGGAATTTGCTAAAATGTTTCACCCTTCTGACATTTTCCTGGGTTGATTCATGAAAATTTTCTTCTTTATCACTCCCTTTCTGGAATACAGTAAGTGGTCTTGTTTGCCATTGAATATCCCAATGCGTTTTGTGACGAAATGGATGCCCCTTAATTGTCTGTCTGGGTGAATATGACTTAAATTTTCCAAACATCACCGAGGAAGTCCAAGTTAACATCTGACAGATAGACTTTTGTGCTTAAACCATCTCATACACCAGCTGTCACCATTACTGGCTTGCAGTTGTTCCAGGTTCCATCTAGGAAAGCAACAATGGAGACTGCATAATCAATTCAGTAATATTTTAGCTAAGATACAAAAATTTGCTGTGACTTTAAACTGTGGGAAGATTTTATTTTTATTTTTTAATTCTGGGTGGAACTGGTGCAATTAGTATCATTGAGCCAGAGTCATATATTAGAACCTATTACTGCTTTACTTGATGTAATGGCCAATTCTCTGTACAGATTGGCTTGTATTAAAACCCAATGTTTAAAGCATATAGCACAGTACCCAACATTGAAGGCATATAAATGTAGTGATTCTTTAAGAATATATATATTTTTAAACAGGGGCCACTGGGAAAAATTTACCTCCTGTGCATCATAAAGGGCCTTTGCCCTCATTTTGGAGGGAAGAGAAAGCTAACTGCCTTTTAAGAAATTCTTGGGACCTGTCTATTAATGACAACATAATGTGTCTTGTTTTCTAAATTGCACAGTGTTCAAAGTGAGCAGAGGACCCCTTTCTGCAGGTCAGTTCAGTCAATCCCAGTCCTTTGTCTTCTTTAACCCTACATCCCCAGCTCTCAGTATCATGTCTTCCATTCTAGTCTTTGCTACATAAGGTAAGTAGGTGAATACATGAATGAACCCTTGCCTCAACCGTGTAAGGATATGCATTTAATCAATTTTTAATTAAAGTCATTTTTTTAGGACAGATGATCAATGCACTTCATATTAACAAAAGAGAAAAGAAAAAACCCTTTATTTATTGGTGTTACAATAAAGTTAAAAATACTAATATTCTCCAAGGCCCTCCTTGGGTGGTCTGACCTCCTCTTTCTCTCCAGCCTTAATGTCACATCATTTTCCACTTTCCCCTTTCACTTTTTTTTTTTTTTTAAGATTTTATTTATTTATTTGACAGAGAGAGAGATAGCGAGAGCAGGAACACAAGCAGGGGGAGTGGGAGAGGGAGAAGCAGGCTTCCCGCCGAGCAGGGAGCCCGATGCGGGACTCGATCCCAGGACCCTGGGATCATGACCTGAGCCGAAGGCAGACGCTTAACGACTGAGCCACCCAGGCGCCCTCTCCTTTCACATTTTTAAATATCTTCAACCCAGTACTCTTTTACTCAGGTCTCTCGCTTCTGCTTGGAATTGCTTCTCTCTTATCTCTCTTATCCTTTTCTCAATTGCCTAGTTAATTCCTATGTATTCATTATTCATGTCTGCTCAAATGTCACTTCTATGAGGATATTTTTCTGGGTTCTTTATTCTTGGTTGGATTTTATTGTTATAAACTGTTCTTAAAATGCATTATTTTCCCTTCAGAACACTTATCTGAGTTTGTAATTATTTATGTAATCATTTGAAGTCCTTTTTCTGTAGCAATTTGTCTAATGATTTTAAAGGTTTTTTTTTTTTTTTTTTTTTTTCCTCCCCCTATCTAGATTCCAAAACCATCAGAATAAAGTATATGTCTCTACTTTGATCATTGTAAGTCCATTACCTGGTATGGAACATAGCTGATAAGAAAAAAGACTTAGTAACCAAGTATTAATGAAGAAAGTAAACAAAACAAAAGCCTCCCAGCTACTTAGGCTATGCATGAGATGTATAAGAAACCTCTATGTGGTTTAAAAACCTCTATGTTCCGTGCTTATAGTCCCCATCTAGAGGAACTGTACTCCCATAAACAGTACTTAATTTAAAACAAAACCAAACTCCACTTCTTTAAAATTTATTAGTAATGAAAAATGTTTCATTATTTAGTAATTTATATAAAAAAGATTTGAGATAGGCATTTAATTCAGGTTTTTAAAATCACTTTTTATTAATAATTTAAATAATTTTCTCAGTTTCTATTTATTTGCCTGCTTAGCCCATTTTGGCAAATACCTTTTATCATTCTGAAGTAGTCATTTTTCTCTTAAAGAGAAATTAGGTATGTTCTTTCTTAAAAAATAAAAGGTTCACTTTTTGCAAAGACAGTGCAGTGTTTCTTATAGCCTTCATCCAGTATCCCCTAATGTCTTCATTTTATAAATTTTAGTAAATGTCCTCTTAAAAACAAAAGTCATTTTATTTTATTTTTATTTATTTATTTTTTAAGATTTTATTTATTTATTTGACAGAGAGAGAGAGAGACACAGTGAGAGAGGGAACACAAGCAGGGGGAGTGGGAGAGGCAGAAGCAGGCTTCCCGCTGAGCAGAGAGCCTGATGCGGGGCTCGATCCCAGGACCCTGGGATCATGACCTGAGCTGAAGGCAGACGCTTAACGACTGAGCCACCCAGGCGCCCCGACTCATTTTAAAACAGAAAACTTGCAGTTGGCTTGATAGGGCGTCACAGGGAGAATGATTCTTATTGAAGTTCATCATCAGGTCTCAAACTTCATCCAGCCTTTATCTTATATGGGGCTCACAGAGAAAAGCTGTCACTCTGAAGGTACCTTGTGTGCTAAGACACTGCAGAAATGGGCATCAAGATAACGTTTACAGGATTTTACACTTAGAAAACCACTCATGCTCAGGAAAACAAAACAAAACAAAAGACTTACTGACTCTGGTTGCCTTACATGCTTGTAAAAATATAAGTGATTATGAAATCCTGGAATTTTAAAGTTTTTATTTGAGGAAAGGACTGACTCATGCCTAAAATACACATACACATACTAAGCCTAGAGTTTCCAGTACGGCAGTCAGTGATCACGGTGGCTACTGATCATCGCACATGGGGCTAATCCCAATTGAGATGGGATCCAAGTATAAAATATACTTTAGATCTCAAAAATGGTCCAAAAAAGAATTCATATCTCATTAATATTTTATATTGATTACAGAAATGATACTACTTTAGATATGTTAAATATGTTATTAAAATTAATTTTACCTCGCAGTTTACCCTTTTAATGTAGTTTCTAGAAAACTTAAAATTGCCTATGTGGCTCACATTGTATTTCTTTTGGTCGGTGCTTAAAGACCATGGAATTGGAAGGCTTTCAGGAGATAATATGGTATAATGGTTAATACCACGAGTTTTGGCATCAGATTGTTTGAATTACAATTCTACCTCTCCTATTTGCTTACTATGAGGCCTTGAATAATATGTTTAACCTTTATAAACTCAGTTTTATATTCTTTAAAAAGAGGATCATAATCACATCTAGGTGAATGTTTACATGAGATAATACATATAAAACTTACACCACAATTTCTGTCATAAGATTAGCCCATAACTTAATAATTGTTTATTGAACACTTACCAAGAGCAGGACTGTATATAAGATAACACAGATATCTAAGTGTATTCTCCAACTTAAAGGAGATGGAATTTCTCTACATCACTAGGTATGTGGCCTTAAATTTTAGGTTGTTCATGTTTTAAATTAGATATTTTAGGAAGAGCCATAATTATATCTACATAGAGGGTTTTGAAGACTAAATGAGATTAATACTATGTAATGTACCAGTTTTAATAAATGGAAAGTGGTATCCTACCTCATGTTTTTCTTTTCTTCCTCTTTTTTTTTTTGGTCCCCCTCTTTGCATTCTGATCCATCTTCCTTCAGACCTCTGAGATCTTGGCTTGTGTTCATCCTTTGATTTCCTGGTTGTTTATCTTTCCATTATATTTGGGAAATACATCGTAGTGAACTTTAGGCCTCTTAAAACTCTCTGGTCTGCAGACCACTGGCATACAAGGAATTGATACTTTTGGTTCGTTTTGACCCCTTAGTGCTAAAATTGACTATCTTCTTGGGGGACGGTATTGTGCAAATTGCACTTTTTGTAATTTAATAAGAAACTTCTTCCAGCAGATGGTGGTGGTTTATTTTCGTTATATATTATTATTTTGTCTTTACATTTTATAAAACTCAGTTGAGTGAAAACAGTTGTATAATTTATAAAATATTTTAAAATAGATTTTAGGTTTTAAACTACCCATACATTATTTAAAACAGTAATCATCTATGAAAGTAGTTCTACCTCATAAAGCTTCTATGACAATTTATTCATATGACTTCATGTGACAGTTTAATATTTCCTACCCTATTGTACTATTTAAGAAAAAGATGGATAGATGCAGGCAGATTGAGGATGAGGAATGAGTGGAAGGGAAAGAAAATACCAGGGGATGATTTGTAAAAGTTTAAAAGTAAGATGAGTGTTCCATTTCTGAAAGCATTGAATAAGGTAGGAAGTTTTTATGTTAGATTTTGTTATGTTATTATTTTAAATGAAAAGACATGAAAAATAGGGTATTAGAATTGACAAGTTCCCATGTGAAGGGACTTTATATGAGATTGATTTTTGTTCAACAGTTCCTCTCTTTATTGCCCTTCTTGTGGGAACTCTGATGAATCATAGCCCATGTTAAAAGAAGCAGATAAGGTGAATATATTGATATCACATGATTTCCATCCTTCGCTGTACAGCTGGCTGGCTAATACCGAGAGCCGGTTCGCAGTGGGCAGTGGATCTCTCATAGGTCTTTTTGCCACCAGAGTTTATGTTGGGCTGTCTGAAAATAGGAGAAGCCAGGAAAGACTGAAGTTAAAGCAAGAGCAAGAGAAGGAAGAAAAAAGAGGAAGCATCAGTGAGAGAGAAGAGTGCATGCAATTCATTTGAGATAATTAGGCTGGTTTTAGAACAGTTCGTTCTTAACTCCATTCTCGAGTTCTAACCATCCTTAAATCTGTATGTTTAGAGGAAGGCAGTAACTACCACCATCACTTGAGCTGCAAGAAACTAAAGCCACTCAGGTTATTCCCAAAAAACCTCTTTGACTAAAACATATCAGTACCAAGACTGTTCACTTATATGATCCAATTAGTGTATGTTTAAAGTGTGCCCACTTCATATAACACTTTTACAATGCAAATTATACAATGAGAATTCAGAGGAGAGAAACTTCCCATATAAATAAAACATGTTGCTAAATAGTCTTGTACTTTTGTCTCCAAATTGACTCATTAAACATACATTTTATTTTATTTTATTTTTTTAATTTGGGGGATATTTGACTTTAAACAAAAATGACTTTCTGGATGAGGCCAGCAGACCCTCTCCTGTATTACACCAAGTTTATGTGGTAAACAGTATACAAACAAATACAGTATACAAAACAAATAACGTTGCATCTTTCTTCTCATTAAGGGTTATAGAATGTGTAAGAAGGGAACTGCAGGGGAGTAAAGCTGTTTTTTTTTTTCTTTCTCTGACTCTTTTAATCTTTGAAAATATCTAGCAAGCCACCATACAGTATCTTTTATTTTTCACTCCCATCAATATACTAACATAGATCTTTATGAGTGTTAGAAGCAATATCTGACAGTTCAGACAGGTCAGTGAACATATTTATTCTTTCCAAATAAATGATAGTAAAGATTTTGTCAACGACAAAAGGGAAGGTGCACATGAGATGTGGGTAGGGTCACCAGAAAGGTGAAATGTACAAATGACTCCAAATAGATCAAAAGATCTTGCTTGCTCCAAAATGGCCTTCCCCTCAGTATGCTTAGAGTGGAATGAAGAGTCATCTGAACATAATTGATGGAACCAAGTGAGATAGAATTTTACAAAGAGATCTGGATAAATATCAGGCTTAGCTCTAAAGAGAGAGGAAGGATGGAAGGTAGTATGGAGAGAAGTTTAGGGCATTTGGGCTTAATTAGTGAGATAAAGTATGACTAAATCACCTAACCTCTTGACTCTCAAAAGGAAAGAGTAAGCTTGGAAATTTTATACATCTTGACCTTAAAGATGAAATACTTTTTTTTTTTTTTTTTTTTAATCTCTTTAGATTATAGTTCTCACAGAGTAGTGAATAACATTCTACGATTTGGGTAACCTTTCAACACAGGAGTGGTTTTATCATTGCTGTGTTATTGTTGTGTTGAACTATATCTTCTGAGGTGTTTTTCTTTTTTCCTTTTTTTTTTTTTTCCCTGAGGTATTTTCCATAGAAAGCATTGGGAGATAAATGAAAGTGATAAATTCCATGTCTTGCCTAACTGTGCTAATGTATTTCTTTGTCTCATTTGCAGGGAAAAACTGAAGAGTTATAAAATACAGTGGGTATTTTTAGAGTTTCCAACCTGGTAAACCAAAAATACTAGCAGAAATCTATTACATATTAAAATGCCAAATTATCAGGTGCTTGGGTGGCTCAGTGGGTTAAGCTTCTGCCTTCGGCTCAGGTCATGATCCCAGGGTCCTGTGATCAAGTCCCATGTCCCATGTCGGGCTCCCTGCTCAGCAGGAAGTCTGCTTCTCCCTCTCTCTCCTGCCCCTCCCCCTGTTTGTGCTTTCTCTCTCTCAAATAAATAAATAAAATCGATTAATAAATGCTAAATTATCGATGACCTTATTTTGAGATATTTTGGTTACTGCCTGTATACATGCCCATGTAAAGGACTATAATATGCATGACAGAGAAAATGAGAAGGAGGGAGGAAGGAAAGAAGGGAGAAGGAAGGAAGACAGACAGGAAGGATGAGAGTTAGTTCTGGTAAAAAATGGTGAAAATTTAATTATCTGGGGTTAGGCTAAGCAGGATGGGCCCATTTTCATTTGAGTTCATATTAAGTTTAAACATAGACATTTAGAAAATAGATATAAAATACTGTAAGTATGATGGCAGGTGGCTGACTCAAAGGGTTCTACATTTGACTTATCCCACATATAAATAATCCCTCTCAACTAGCTCCTTAATACATAATAAAAATCATTTGGTGGCATGAGGCAAAGATGGTTTGCTAGACTTACAAAACATTAATTTTGGTTTTTAATCAGTGTTAAAGTATGTACTTTGCTATATATGTACTCTGTTTCAGTCATTTTCAGTGTATTATTCCCAAGGAAGGGATATACAAATATGGGAATGAAAATAGATGCAGAATTTATTGTGAAAATATGCACAAAATTGAAGGATTTACTTGCAAAGACAGGGATCACAAGTAACCCCAAGTTTTGGAGCCATTGTAGGATGAAAGCCACATTTTTTTTTTAAATCAAGCATAAGGTTCTTTCCTACTCCTGATCCAGCTCATGATTCGCTGACACAGGATTTGAATAGTGCTCCTGTCTGCTTCCCTTCCCACTATAATTGTCCCAGGTTGCAGAGTGGTGACTAACGTGAGTGCTTAAATCAGAAATCTATGAGTAAATACCATTCCTGTAACTTAATGGATATGTGGCCTTGGGCGAGCATTATTGAAACACAGTGTCTCTCTTCTCGTTCTCGCTCTGTAATAACATAAGAAAAATGATGTGTTAGTCCAGGTCTTCTGAGAAACATAAGCCAAGATTGGATAAAATGGGCAAGTGTTTTATGCCAGCAAATGACTGTGTGAGGAAACACAGGGAAGGAGGGAAAAAAGATCGGGAGGCCATACGATGTGATGCACACGTGAGGAAATGAGAGAGTTAAGATTGAAGCATTATAGATGGCCATGCCATCTAAGAAAGTTTCACCAAAGCCATGAGGGAGTCTTCAAGCCAAAGCCGGTCATCAGAGGGGTCTCATGTCTCCCAGAGATAGGTCCTCCTTAGCATTCCTCATGCAGTCAGTTGTTGACGGGGGGCAGCGCACAGCGGGTATGGCCTTGGCACAAAGATGACAATGAATTGGAAAGTGCAGCAGATGGAGCTACCTGCAGGTGGAAGTCTGGAAGACACGTTTTCTTGGCCAGCACAAGTCAGCTATTTGCTTCATAGGCGGAGCATTAAATAACCAAATGCATATAACATTGCAGCCTAAGCACTTAACAAATACAATCTATCACTCCTATTGCTATACTTCTATTACTACTACTGCTGTGATTACCTTTTAATAGTAACTAATGTTCCCATCTCTTAGTCATGTATAAGTTTGACCTTTTTTTTTTTTTTTAAGATTTTATTTGAGGGAGGGAGAGGACAAGCAGAGCGGAGGGGTGAAGGAGAGGGAGAGGGAGAGGGATAAGCAGAGTCCCCACTGAGCATGGAGCCTAACATGGAGTTCTGTCCCAGGACCCTGAGATCATGACCTCAGCTGAAGTCAGACACTTAACCGACTGAGCCACCAGGTACCCCAACATGATCACTTTTAAATAACTTTGACTTTTTTTTTTTTTTTTTTGAGGGTGGGGATTAATTGTCATCCCTCTTGTAAGTAGCTAGCACAGAGTTCTGATACATTCTTGCACTCAGTGCCTTGAGTATTATAGAACACAAGAACAAGAAGAACAGGAAGGCTGCTTATGTCTTGATGGGGAATGAGCGCAACTGGAACAAGAGTGCCCTTTGATCAAGGTTGTAGTCATGGAGAGAACCCAACCATGGCTGTCTTTTCAGCCCACCCACAGACGCAGTGCCCATCAGAGGAAGGGACTCAGCACTCTACAAAGGCATGTGGACCTTAAGTAAAATATTGGACAAGTTATCTAACATTTATTTTTTTAAACTTGGTTAAGAAGGAGAAATGGTTTTCTTCAACTTGTTGCCATTATCAGCTTACCTTTTTATCCTTTGTTTCACTGCAAAAGGAAAAACAGACTTTGCCAGATCTCTTGAGAATTAAAGATCTGTAAACACTAGTAAGAACTATTGAGATTTAAGTACAATAAATGCAAGAACAGAATTTTTAGATCTTCCCCAGAACAATGACCTCCTTTCTTTCTTTAAGGGGACAAGTGAATGAGGCAGAGAAATAGTGAAAGGGAGCCATGGAGACAGACATTCCTGCCCTGTGAATTGCTGACCCTGAAGCCAAATACAGGGCTTTTGCATTGAACTTTGAGAGCTTTCAGTGACTTTAAAAATGAATTTGATTCTTATTTTTGACATTATTTCTTCACTACCAAGACTAGAACAGCCAAGTTATTACATGGTGGTCACCTTAGAAGTTCAAGCCCTGCCCCTTTCCTGAGTACTTTGATCATTTCTCAAGGAGACATACAAGTTGATTCCACTTGGCTTGTCTGCCTCTGTCCAGGTACCACACTGTCAAGTGCGTTGGCTCTGATGTATCTTAGAAGAAATACACAAAGCCCTCGGACTCCATTAAAGCTTGACTAGATATCTGTCTCCATCAAACTGCGTGGTCTGAGGCAAGCTATTCCATATCTCTGTACCTCAGTTTCTTCATCTGAAAAATCAGAGAATGGCTTACAACCAAGGGATGGCGAAGCATAGTAACGGTATATGCGGAATGGCTAGCGCACAATGGGTGCTAAATAAATGGTTGCTGTTCTCATTTATCCAGAAGTTAAGCACATTATCTTTCCTTTTCAATGTTTATCACTTATCACCAACCCTATCTATCACCCAAAGAAATCAATGTGAATAAGATGTCCTTATTCAACAAATCTTTAGTAGTGCTGAAGACCACAGTCATTCGTTCATTTCTTGATTTGATCGGTAACGTCTTCATTCATTCATAAAAAACCAGCACAGTACTGTGATAACAACATAATTTCCCTAAGTTTGTATATCAGCCCTGGCACATAGTAGCTACATAACAAGGAAAAGAACACTCCCACCTCCACTGTAGATCCCTTAGCTGTAGAATGAGTATAACAGGAGTACCTGTTCAGTGTCTGTCCCAGAGTAAATGTTCAATAACTGTCTCCATTAATTCTACATAATTGAGCAAATACAACGGGGCAATATTTGTGTCAGTTAGTTGATTGTTTTTTTTTTTTTTTTTAAAGATTTTATTTATTTATTTGACAGAGAGAGAGATAGCTAGAGCAGGAACACAAGCAGGGGGAGTGGGAGAGGGAGAGGCAGGCTTCCCGCCGAGCAGGGCGCCCGATGTGGGACTCAATCCCAGACCCCGGGATCATGACTTGAGCCGAAGGCAGACGCTTAACGACTGAGCCACCCAGGCGCCCAGTTAGTTGATTGTTACTTGGTGTTTAAGGATACCTTCTCAACAAAATGGTTCTTAGGGGCCTTTGTCAGTATATATTTTTATTTTTTTTATTAAAGATTTTATTTATTTATTTGACAGAGAGACAGCGAGAGAGAGAACACAAGTAGGGGGAGTGGGAGAGGGAGAAGCAGGCTTCCCGCCAAGCAGGGAGCCCGATGCAGGGCTCAATCCCAGGACCCTGGGATCATGACCTGAGCTGAAGACAGATGCTTAATGACTGACCCACCCAGGCGTCCCTGTCAGTATATTTTAAAGATTATTTATGTAAAGACTTTTGTCAAAGCTAAAATAATCGCAGCAAGGTTTGCTTCTTTGTCCTTTTTTCTTTTTTTCTTCTTTTTTTTTTTTTTTTTGTCTTACTCTCTCGTACTCCCCGGACATTCTCTCACCTCCTGAAAAGTGATCTATATAAGCTACTTTGAAACCTCTAAGCTTTTAGAATCATATTTGACCTTACTGTCAATTACAATGTCTAGAAGCACTAGGGAAAAGAAGGTCCACACATTTATTACCAAGTAATGTAGTAGCAAGCTTCCCAGATTCAGTCACCCTGTTATCCTATAATGTTATTTCATTAGCCCTGGCAACCTCTCTTGAGGGAGGGGAATGGAATGCATCACAAACTCTTCTCTTGTTAGAGGACTGCTGCTTGTTGGCAGTGAATAAGATCTGTATTATCTGAATAAGGTATTTTTATATTTTATTTTTCCTTTTCTATTTTTTATTCATTTTTCTGTTTTAAAAAAATTATTTTATTTATTTGTTTATTTCGCTGACTTCCTGGGATTTGTTTTCCACTTGGTGCAAAGCAAACAGTTACAGGGTGTCAGGAAAGCTTACACAGGGCTTGGATAGTGAAGAGTGGAGCTCTCTCAACTTGCTTTTTGATGTTTCGCTGTTTTGTTGTAAAAGAACTCAACCTATATATATTTTTTCCTCTTAGGCGTTTTGGTTTATTGCTCAGTCCTATCTTTTTTTTTTTTTTTATAAGAAAAAGATAACATTAGAGAAAAAATCCAGCTAGACCCCTCAATCTCTAACTAGAACATATGTCTGGAATTCATCTGACAAGTATGAGATGAATTGCTGCTTATTCACTTACATTGACTGCAAGTACTGTGATCTTGCTTTAAAGATATCCAAGAGTTTAGGATTAGTATCATTAACATGCATATCTGATGATAATATTAGGTGAACAATAATGATTATTTTAAAATTTTTATTTTCCAAAGGCAATTTGCATCATACCCCTAGAAATTGGAGTCTGGGGTCATGATTTGAACCTAGAGTGGTATTAACCTGTTTTCTAAATTTGTTAAATAATAAGCTGGTACTTTTCTGGTTTAAGGTATCCCAACCCACCTGTCCACCAATATGAAAAAACCAATGTGAATGAAATATATGGTGGGGGTTATTTAGGGTTATATCCCTTATAGCAGAGAACAGCATCATGGTATAATTTACTCAGTAATTCTACTGGATAATAAAATAACCTACGTCCCCTGTAATTTAGGAATCCCAGCATCTTCAAAAGATAGTATCAAGATAGTGTCACACTAAGTATGATTTTAATTTCCTTAATATACAATTTATAATGCATTTTCATTACTGTATTTAGTGTTCTCTCTCTTTATATATATTCCAATTAATGTTTTAAATTTCCTTCCTAACATGTTTAATGAATTAGTATATATATATTTTTGTTAAATTTTCATTAATAGTTATGGTCTGATATGACATCACTCAAAGAAGTGATTACATTTTTTTTTCTTATCACCTTAAGATGGCATCAGGTTTTACTATTCATTTAAAGTTTTAAAGTGATGCATTTAATATGCTTATTTCTGGAAAAAACATGTTTGACTAAGATTAATTAGAATTGTGGCCATTAGTCTGTATTCCTTCAGACCCACTCTTTTTCTTCTTCACAGGGGGCGCTCTTGGTTTCTGCCCTTTGGTTGGAGTTAACCAAAAGGAGCACGAGCTGTAGTTAGGAGTGAGATAAGAGAGTGAGGTCAGGCATTTATTTCTCTTGCTTCCTCCTTTTAATGTCTCCTTGGGTCTATTGCTTCCCAAGACAAGTCTTTAGCTGAAGTATAGAGTCCTATCCCCTCAACTGTTTCATTCTGGGTTGTGGGAGGGGTCCCACCTCCCATCTTTAAGCCCCCCTCACTAAACCCTGCAGCTTCTCAGCCCTATCCCTTTTGGTGTCCCTACATCCTGCCTGGAACTTTACAGAAGACCTTTTACTAAATTACCCTTTCCAAATTACCAAATTGGAAGGTGCCATCTGTTTTCTGCCTATGTGCTGAATGACCAAGTATCAATAAACAGTAGCTCTTTATTCCAACGTAAGTCAAGCATATTTGTATTACATGCTTATTTGGAAAATCAAAAATGTTCATTTCTTATTGGTATTACATAACAACAGTCAGTAAAATTGCCTAGGAAAAACAACCTTGCAATTCAAACATTGTACCTCTAACCTTCAAGTTATCTTCAGATTTACTAAAGGGTCAAGCCTGTGACCCAGTTATATATCACATATGGAATCAAGTTGTATGCATGACATAATACTAACATGTGGCCGTGTGACTGCATAAGATCAGTATGGAAAACATACCCAGTAAATGTCTCCTATGGAAAAAAGCTTTTTTTTTACATTATTATGATTTTTTCCCCTAATCCCTAAGATTTGAAGGATCAGAGTGGGCTTGCCTAAGGAGTATGTGGGTATGGAGCAAAAGGAGAACAGAGATTTCCAGCATTGATAAAAGATCAGGAGCTAAAGAAAACTTAAATTGGATAAGGAGCAAAGGCCAAAGTGAAGCTTGAAACTTAGAGTCTGCAACAGGGGACACTCAGAAAGAAAAGGTAAACTTGAAAGAGGAATGACACTAATAATGTTATTATATTTTTATGCCTATATTGAGCCCTCACTATGGGCCAGCCACTTTGAGCTTGACTGTCCTCATTCTCATTTTATATTTGAGAAAAGTGAAATAAAGAAAATTCTCCAAAATTCTCTAGTAAAGCAAAGAATTTTAGACCTAGTTCTCTGTGAGCTTATGTCTAAGTGTGGTATCCAAATTCATGCTATTTAACCTCTTTAAATGAAAATTCAGTAGTACAGATAAGAGCCAACTTCTGTCTTCAGAGACAGATAATGTGGTTAGTCCATCTTTATGGTGTGTTAAAAGATCATAAAGTGAAACAGAGAGTGAAAAATCTGTGTAGACACTAAAATGGCCTCCATGGCTATAACAAAACCAACAGATACTGGATGGTCCCAAGTAGACCTAAATCCCCCCAAAAGTAGTTGGAGAATCTTAGACTTCAGTTCCTGGAGTTCATGGAATCTTAAAGCCTCTGTCATGTAAGGATAGAAGGGGGAAAATTTAATTACCAGGCTCATGATTAGATTGGAAGGTCCTTCAGATTCTCCTCCTGCTAATATACGCATTTACTCCTCATGGTTGGGCTCTTAGTTTTTTTAAGTAAGGAACTTATTTTAATTGCGTGAATACAAGTGAATTATACTTTTACTTACTAGAAATATGTCTAAATCTCTTTAGCATCTGATATTTGCTGAGACCTGTAAGCTTGCTTTAAACCGGCTTGCTTTAAATACATACAGTTCTATGGCTAGATATTTCTTGCATTGTACTTCTGATTATAAACTTCCTTGGAAAAGCCTGAAATTAAAGGCTTACTTGCTGGGTAGTCATAAAGAAAACCTTAAAAACAACAACAACAATACACAGAAATACTTCCACTAGGATTAGTGAAAACGTGTGTGTATGTGTGATATTATTAAGGATTTATTTTTCATTAGAAAACATATTTCAAGATAGAGTATGGGTGAGTACTCAAAAATTGGGAAAAATAAGCTTACAAAATTAATCCTTTTGAGAACAACATTTTTCAAAGTTGA
This sequence comes from Halichoerus grypus, assembly GCF_964656455.1. NCBI lineage: Eukaryota > Metazoa > Chordata > Mammalia > Carnivora > Phocidae > Halichoerus > Halichoerus grypus. The sequence continues at coordinate 23,708,788 of NC_135726.1, read as the reverse complement.
TCAAAGCATGCAATAGTCACTGTAGATATTCCTGAGTATTGAGTGCTGTCCCTTTTAATAATTCAAATGTGTTAGACATTCCAAGACACACTCCTGACTACTTGTGTTTCTAACTTTGTTTTTTGAGCCAACAACCAAACATAACCAAGGTACACACCAGGTCTCTCCTGGTTGTCTGATACAAAGGCACTGTCCTTTTCCTCTCCTTTTCTGCCTTCCTAACTTTGCCATGTTATGATGGGATGTCTTGTCATTTGTAAAATCAAGTCATTGAGAAGCCACTATATGATTTTATGTTCCCAAAACTTTTTGGCCATATATGTGTTGGTCTAACTTATATTTTAATGATTGAGTGGTTCAGAGAGTATATGCAGAATATTCTGCTTGGGGAAATGTAAGAAGAGTGATTATGGATCACAATTTTCAACATTTTTTTATGTCCTTATCCTAAGGAAAAATACACAAATCTCTCTGTTTTCTAGCTTTCTTGAACACCGAGTTTATCATTAATGTTAAACACTGCTGTTGATGTTTGTTTCATTTTTGAGGAATTCATACATTCCAATGCCAAAGGAACTGTCTTTACCCCATAAAACCTCCTGATTTGAAACTTAATGAAATGGTTTTCACACAAAACAAATTAACCTTTCTTTGCCCTTTCCTAATTATATATACATCCCTACAGATATTTACATTTAACAATGGCATTGGGTATCTTTTGAAAGAATTCAAAAGGGGTAACTAAAGGGGGTAAATTTAGAAAGGAAACTTTTACTGGCATGAAAACATTTTAATGGCAGTATTTGCATGTATTTTCAGATTTCTTTCTTTTAGGATTTCCTTATAATTTTAGGAAGTGGAGCCACCTTTTCAAAAAGAAAATATATCCACTATAGCAAAGGTCACCTATTTGGACAGACATCAATAATCCTAGCATTCAGGATAGTGAATTTTTTTTTTTTGCCCTGTTGACAGGCTTGGGGAATATTACATATTATTAATATGGCTGACTAATTCCTAATTAGGAACTCATTAGCAGCTCTACAACTGTAGAGTTTGATGGATTTGCAGCCAATCTTGAAAAAGGTCACAATAAATGACCTCTGGCCCAAGACTTTCCCATCTGTCCATCACTTAATACCATTTTTTTTTTAATCCTGGAAAATATAATCATTCTGGTTCCCCTTGGGAAAGTACACAAAGCCTTTTCTTAAAAGATGATTGTATTTAATAATATATTGATAGCATTGTTGGTTTTTGATTTTTAATAGGACATTCCACTCTGTTAGTCTTGTATGAATTAGCCATTCTTCTTTTTAGAAAATATTGGTTAAAGGTAGATAATGGATATATCAACTTGTGAGATATTCATATTAATTCAGAATGTTGAGATAAACAAAAGGAAAATGACATTTTCGTGATTCCCATAGCAACTGTAGAATGTACAACATAATGCATTCACTACTCTGAAGGGAGCATTTTTACATTAACAAAAGATATATTATTAAAACAAATGCTTTAATTATTGTCATTCTTAAAAGCCAGAGAGGCAAATCTGACTGTTTCTTAGAGTGATATGGTGCAGAACTCTAAAAAATAAATCATTTTAATTTAAAATTTAACAGTGGTATACCTAAAGTTTCAAACTATGTTAAACTCAGTCATATATTAAAATATGGAATGCAGTTTTCTCTTTCCTTTTTTCTGTTTTCTCTTTGGGTTAGGTTTAGATTTATGTAATTTAGAGAGAGCTTGAAGTTCAATGGGGACAACTTTGGAATCTTAAGTTCCCCTGTGCTGTCCTGAAAATTTTCCAGTGAGCTTAATGAGATATTTGTTCTACTTGTGGAGAAAAAGTAGAAAATGTTAAACAGATATTTTTGCTTCAATTTTTTTTTTTCAAGCTTTCTGTAGATAAGAGCAAAGAAGTCCCATACAAAACAACAAAGGGAAGAAGTGTGTGGTTGCAAGAAAAGTTCTTCTCTCTTCCAGTGTCTTCATTTTCAGAGTTATACAATTTGAGATGTAGAAGTAGAGAATGATATTCCCAAGGTCTTTTACTTTTTTCACCTGTTTCTTTGTTTTCATGTTTTGCTCCCAAAATAGAACTTAGCTTTCATGCCTGGTAGGTTCTTCATGTAAACCATGATAAGTTCCAGTTCTTTGTTATTCATTCATCAGAGACATAATGAGCCTGTGTTAGGTGCTAGACTCTGATAGGGCTGGGTATGGAGAAATTATAAGCAAATGTTATGATTGTCCTACGGAGTTAATCTGGCACAGAAGACACACATGCAATAAAAAGTTAAAATAATGGATAGTGGACATTGAGATGGGAAAGAACAGAGTGTGATGGGGGAACATTAAAAACATAAGCAAGTCTATGGGGCTTAGAAAAGCCTTTGCCAGTGACATGCTGTGTATAGGCTGAGGCCTGGTATACTCTATTTAGGCAATTTCGTAGGTTAATTTTAAACTCAGAGATAGGGAGAAAAAAAATCCACCATCTTCAAATCTATAAAGGTTACGCTGGTATTAGGCAGGTTGCAAACCTTTGCATTTGATGGCTTATTTGAAACTCATCTTGTTCAGTTCATTTATGTATCTATTTTTCACCCTAGAAAAGAAACAGTGCTTTTTTAAAAGTGGGAAATAGTGGAGGGAGACAGATTTAATGTATATTTAGTCAAAAATTTCATATGGTTTATGGACTTTTACCCAATATAAATTGAGGGGGTGGAACTTAAATGATGTATATTTTTGTCAAAGGTCTAATTGAAAATGGGAATAAACAGAAAAGAACTTTATGAGAGCCACTGTTGTATGGTCTCATGATAGCTGAGGCTCAAAGAAATAAGAGAGTGAAAAAAGAGGTCTGAGCTGCCCAGCAATTGAATGCACGACCTTGTGAGTGAATGAACAACTGTTACTACAGTGGTTGCACAAAAGCTGGAGTTCTTTAGAGATTAAATAAAACTGGAAAGAGATGAGAAAGTCTCCCAGATGACAGGCTTCAACCAGACTGAGTTTTCCCTTTACGTGGCTGGGAGCCCCTGACAGGTAATGAGCAGCAGAGGGATGGAGCCCATGAGCCAGTCATACAGGAAAAGGTAGATGCCTGCATAAAAGAAAATCCAGTTAGTAAAGGACCAGAAATCAACTAGTTAGTGTAGGAAAACTTTCAGCCAAGGAAAAGTGGCATATTTGAATGAAGGCTGTCTGGTACCATACTATTTAAATCCCAATGCTTGCAATGTGAGATATTGTTCCTAAATTGTTTGACCTGTGTTCATCTTATCTCCACAAAGAGTGAAAAAGTGCCTTGCAGACAAGGTCCAAACCTCATAATTATTTAGCAGTTCCAGGTTTATTTGAACAGTAATGATCTGAGAGCAGACATTTGGAAAATACTCTCACCAATGCAGTAGAATTCAGTTATTAAGATGCTGTACTCATTGCCCTGAGTTGACTGACATTTTATGTCTCTAACTTGAGATTATGTAGACACTGACTCTGATCAGCAGTCACACTGAATGTGCAGTCAATGCAGACGTTAAGAGCATTTAAATTAAAAGAAACATTCCAGAGCTATGGTCAAAATTATCCTTCCCATCCTTAAGAGCTTATTTAAAATGCCATTTTCTCTAAGATAACTTCTCAGACCAGGTCATGGTCCTCTTTCTCATTTAGAATTAAATAGAATTAAATCATTAACTATTAAAATATTTGTTCAAAGTCCCCGTTCCTTACAAAAAATAAGCACTAAAAGTAAAGGAAGAAACAGTATTGGTCTAATTCACCAGTTTTTTTTTCCAGCACCCTCCCATAATATTTTGTTCATAACAAGTGCTCTACAAACATTTGTGAAATAATTACAAATAATAATAAATGTGGTATAGAGTTTGGGAAACATGTTTGTTTGTTTCTTAGCCGTGCTGTTATCTAGTAATGGGACACTTTCCAAGCCGTGATACTTATTTTCTTCTCTTGCATACGTAACCAAGTTTGTTGAGTTGTTCAAAGGGGATAGTGCTAACTTGAGCTCTAATCACTGTTTATCTACAAAGTAGTTTCTGGAGGTTAAGTAACTCTTTTTAAAAAAAAATGTGTGAAATGAAAATGTTGAAAATTAGTGGTATAGCATAGGGCATTGTGATGGGCAAATAGAGAAGCAGTCTAATTAATGGTTAAGAGCTACAGCCTGGTTGCTGATGTTTGATACCTGGCTCCAAGCCCTACAGGCATTTGATCTGAGGAAATTGCCCTCTTTGGGCTTCCCTTTCCTCATCTGTCAAGCAGGCTGTATAAGAATTAAAAATATGAAAATGCATCAAATATTTAGAATATTTCTGGGTATTAAACACCTGTAAGTGCTCATATATAACATGATCAAATGCTGGATTTGGGAATTTGATTTCAGATCCAATATGGTGAACGTTGGAGGACAAGATTTTGGAAGGTAGAGGAGTTTGGAGTCTAGTTTAATTATTCAGATACTAAATGGTGCTGATGTGCATGAGAATCGTGGCAGAAAATGTGGAGAGAAATGAAGGCTGTTAATTTTCCAGAGTATGTAATCAGCAGAGGATGATAAGGTATTAGATTTAGGGGATGAAGACAGAAGTGTGATCTACAGGATTTAGCTTGATCATTTGGATGGCTGTTGGTGCCACTCACTGAGATTAAAAGGCAGAAGGAATAGGTGAGTTCTGATGTGAAGCTTTTGAGTTAGAGCTGCCTATAAGACCCTCAAAGAGAGCTACCCAGTAGAGAGTTTGATATAGGGCTCTGAAATAAAAGCAAAAGATCTGGAATGAAGAACACACTCTAAATGAAAGATGAAACGGAACAATGAAAGGAAGGGTGTGTTATGAGTGGAGAACAGTTAAAATTGAAGTCTTATGTTCCTATGCAGATGAAATGGCCAAGGGTTAGGAAAAAGTTGGAATTAGAAGAGCAATCAGGATTTCTAGGAAAGGAATCGAAGGTGGAATTCAAAGCATAGATCCAGGCAAAAATAATAACTCTGTCATTAACATAAAGAAAGGTACAAAGAAAAAGCACATATATTTGGATATTTGGGGTGAGATAGAAGTTTTTCTTTATGCCATGTATTTTCTGTAGCTGCATAACAAATTACCACAAACTCAATGGTTTCAAATAATGCCCATTTATCACCTCACATTTCTGTAGGTCCCATGTTTGAGGGGGGGCTCAGCTCAGGGTCTCACAAGGCAGGAATCAAGGTGTCCACCAGGGTGAGATCTCATCTATAGGCCTGGGGAAGAATCTGTTTCCTCATTTAGGCTGTTGACAGAATCCATTTACTTGCAGTTGTAGGTCTCAGATCCCTATTTCCTTGTAGACTGGAAGCCAGGATCCACTCTCTGCTACTAGAGGTTTCCACATCCTTCTCCCATGGCCCCTTCCATCCTCAAGCCCCAGTAAGCACATCACATCCCTTTTAGACTTCCTCCTCCCTCACATCCCCTGACCTCCTCTTCCACCTCTGCTTTTAAAACTCATGGGATTACATTTAGCCTCTCAGATAATCTAGGATTATCTCTTTAACTTAAGGTCAGCTGATTAGCAACCTTAATTACATCTGCAGAGTATCTTTGCCGTATAAGGTAACACATTCACGGGTATTACATCTTCTCATGTGCTCAAACTAGGGCGTGAAATATTTTGGGGGAACAAAATTCCACCTACCAAAAATGATTTTTGCCCTACCCGTGGAGTAAGAGGAAAGGTAATGTAGGAGTAAAGTGAGAGAGTGAGTAAAGAGAAGAAGTAAAGAGGGAAAACACTGTTTTTTTTTTTTTTTTGCTTGCTTGCTTTTTCTTTTGCTCCCACTTGATCTAGCCATGAACTGCTTTTAGTGGCATTCCAGTGTTTATAGCGTTATACTAAAGTTATTTTGGGGAGGTGTTTCTGTCTTCTTTCCATCTCTAAGCTTTTATAGTTTACAATCCTCCAAAGGTTCCCTCTTTTACTATCCTTAATGATTTGGACTTCCATGTACTTTCACATACTTTGTCATTTTTCTGAATTTGTGGTAGATGGGAGAGATTATGGTATTAGGTCTACATCTTGTAAGGAAACTGGAAGAGTGTAAGAATGAGCAGCATTCCAGTGACTTTAGGCAATTAAGTGAAAAAGAAACCTTAAATATTTGTATTAATTTAGAAATATTTTTACTTTATTATCTATAACATGATATAGAAATAGTCTTACTACCTGTCAAGCATTTTAAATTATGCTTAATGTTCTCAGTTCCTAATTAATTTTTTCTTAAATAGTATTTGAAATCCATTAAACTGTTTAAGCTGTTCAACTGGCAAATAGGGATCAGTATTTTCTATCTTCATTAAAACTATTCATGGAATGAGTTTGAACCACTATGTTAAGCAATAGTAAGTGAGGAAAGTGAATTAAAAATAAAACTAAAATGACATTTTATTTGGAGATTGAATTAACAAAAGTTATAATAAATTTTAATTTTTGAAATTTAGTTCATTTAAAAAGTATTTAAAAGGCATGATTAGTAATTTTAATCATAAAAATCCTATTAATCTCTCACCATTATATTTATGTTCTATCTGCATCATAATTAATGATTTTTACCTTTGTTTTTCCTTTACATTGTGAATTTTAACATTTGTCCAACCATTCATTTTGGATAAAAGAGTCATGTTTCCCTATCCTCTCTGTAAGAGCTAATGTGTAAACAAAAACCAACTTTATCTTCTGACAAGCAAAATATTTTTAAAATTTTCTGTATTATATTGGTTCATAGTGCCAGATGTAGAAGAGGAAAATATGATACTGCCCTCTCTGGGATTTTGGTAGGATTCTTTGTTTTCCTTTTGTTCATTACCGTCTCATGGTACAAAGATCTAAGGTGATTTAAAAACACACACCAAAAATAATAATTTATCAAGAAAAATGCTGAGTTAAGAATTTATTTCATGTTAAGTACCATTTTTCTAATGTCTGAGATATGGATGAACATTATAATCAATGTGTACATTTAATATTTTTCTGAAAATATTATATTAAGTCATTATATATCTTATAATTGGTGTCATCTTAGAATGAAAAAAATCAGTAAAGTCAGACAGGTTTCTTAAAGCATATATTTGTAAACTACAAATTAAAAATTATTGTTAAACTTTCTTTAGGCTTCCTGGGAACCAGAGTAAAAGAGGTGAGGTGATCATTAGGTAGCTCTCATCAGATAAGGTTTTAAGTTACTTCTGGCCACTCTGGCTCTGTGCTCGTGCACCTCACCCCTGCCCCCAGAACACCGGCATTGTGTCAGCCCCTGTGCCCAAGAAGCTGGCTGGTATTGACTATTACTACACCTCAGACAAAGCCTTCATTGCCACTTTGGGCAACTTTTCCAAGGCAACTTTTGATGCCATCCTAAGATCTACAGCTCTCTTACCCCTGACCTCTGGAAAGAGTCTGTGTTCATCAAGTCGCCCTATCAGGAATTCACTGACCATGTTGGAAAGACCCACACCAGAGTCACTGTGCAGAGGACCCAGGTTCCAGTTGTGGCCACCACAGAGTTTTATACGAGAAAAATAAAGTGAACTAAAGCTTGTTAAAGAAAATTATTTCTTGAAGTAAAGATTATTTATTTATTAGAGAGCAAGAGTGAGAGAGCACAAGCAAGGGGGAGTGACAGAGGGAGAGGGACAAGGAGACTCCCCGCTGAGCAGGGAGCCTGACGTGGGGCTCCATCCCAGGACCCTGGCATCATGACCGGAGCCGAAGGCAGACTCTTAACTGACTGAGCCACCCAGGTGCCCCTTGAAGTAAAGATTTTTACTGAAATAACATTATCACAACTAGGCCTTCTATTCCTTCTGCTGTTGAGAAGAGGCAAGTTATTTCCATTTCCAAGGAGAAATGGGAAGTATGAAATTAGCTCCATCAGTGGATATTTAATTAACCAAAAAGAATCATTTAGGGTCTATTCTAGGACTAGAACAAACTCCTCAGGGACTTCTGCCAGGGCTTTTAGTAGATTTGATTCTAAGCTAGAGTAGGTGAGAAATGCTCAAAGTGCAACTGGTGGCCATGTCACCAGCATGACCACTGAACCCTTCAAGGACACGAGAAGTCAAGAGTCCAGGGTAACAGGCTGGATAAAAAGAAGGGGCTCTGGGTAGACAGTAAGTGTAAGTGTCTGTAGATGATAAGATGGTAAATAGATAACATAGCAGAGTGCATACATATCAGGGCAAGAGGTTCTGAACAGAATTGATAAGTGATAGAAGATTATGAGAAGCTGGTGTCTTTAAAATAGAGTTCCACCATCGTTATTATGCTAGGTCGCGGAAAGACAAAAGCTCTCTGGAAAAAGAATGAATTGTGCTTGTCCTTGAAGACAGAATATGTTACTGTGGAACACAGAGAAGTGAAGAGAAGCAACATAATTAAGTTACAAAAATAAAGACAAGCAAGTCTTTTTATTTGCAGTCAAACCCAATCTCTAGTAGCATATTGGCTTCCTATAAGATAATGGAGTATACAGGCAAGAAGATTTAATTAAAAAATCAATTACTAATAATTGAGTATTTTGTTGTGTATATTTTTTAGGAATTAATAGCTTATGATTTTTAGGTTGCAAAAAGTTCATGGTTTCTAATAAAATTATAAGTGAACTCTAACTAAAAGTAAGAATTTTCAGTCGAGTTTATGCATCCATCCAGACTTCCAAGAAAATCCAAAGGAATTAACAAAGCTTCCTTTTGTTCGTGGCAGGGTTTTTATTTATTTTTTCTTTCTTTCTTTTTTTTTTTTTTTTTTTTTTGGTAGTTTGCTTTGATTTGATTTCTTCTGACATTCAGTGCTATTTGAATCATTGAAATAATAGACCCACATCTGTGATAAAAGTTTCTGAGAGTTTCAGGAAGTCAAACAGCACTTTAATAACTAAATCACAGATTTTGTTTGTAGCTTTTGTTTCTTCCTCATTGTATTAACCACAGGACTTTATTTCCTCTAGAACTGTAAATCAGAGAATCTTGGGCTATAGATAGGAGCATTAAGAATATCTTGGCTGTCCTGAGCAGTAACTCAGTTCTGTGAAATTATATCCACTGGGATCTACAGGGTGCTTGAGACAGCTTTATTTCTCAAATTTATTATATTCCTTCACAGCTTCTCTTAAAGATTTCATAAACTCACAATGAAAAGTGGTCACTTAAAATCAGACTCCAAACATAGCAGAGGTAATCAGACTTGGCTTTTTCTGTGCCCTCGTGAATAGCAGAAGCATTAACTAATAATAAAGGCAACAGGTGACTTTATTGACCAGGGAGCAACAAACCCCAGATAGTTCTCTTCTCCTTAAGATGATGCTTGGGGATTTTTCTGGGTCATTTAACAAGCCAAACTCTCTTTTACAACCAAGCTTAATTTTTATAGAAGGATAATTTTTGAATTTCAAACTTTTTACTATTTGATCCTATTTGCAGGTTGTGGAAGAAAAATTTATATTGTTTTATTACAGGAGCAATAGATGCATTTATATTAGAAAAGAGTGACTCAGATTTTCATTCTTTTATGATTTTACTGATGACTTTGTTTTATGCCTTGGGGATAAAGATGTCTTTGTCTCTTTGTATCATGTTATTAACTTTATTAGAGTTAAAGACTCTAGAATGAGCCGTATTCAGTGGTTAAAAAAATACAAGTATGGTACATTGTTTAGCAAATCAGTGCATTTGTTCTGAGAAACTATAAATAATAAGAAAAATAAACACATGGTACAACTGCAAGCTAAAAGATCCAATTTGAGTCCAGTGGATATTAATATATTAATACTTAAAGTAACATATTTATTTATTTATTTCCAATATAATTAACATACAGTGTTATATTAGTTTCAGGAGTACAATATAGTGATTCAACAGTTCTGTATAGTACTCAGTGCTCATCAAGATAAGTTAACTTTTAATCCCCTTCACCTATTTCACCCTTCCCCCTTACCTGCCTCTTTTCTGGTAACCACTGGTTTGTGGTTCTATAAGAGTCTGGTTTTGTTTTCTTATTGTCTCTTTTGTTCTTTGCTTGTTTATTTCTTAGGTTCCACATATGAGTGCCATCAATGGTATTTGTCTTTCTCTAAGTGACTTTTTTCGTTTAGCATTATACTCTCTAGGTCCATCCATGTTATTGCATATGACAAGATTTCATTCTTTTTTTTTAATGGGTAATATTCCATTATGTATACATATACATACACATCTTCTTTATCCATTCATCTATCATTGATGTCATTGAACCCTTGGGTTGCTTCCATAATTTGGCTATTGTAAATAATGCTGCAGTAAACATTGGGGTGCATACATCTTTTTTAATAAGTGTTTTCCTATTCTTTGGGTAGATACCCAGTAGTGGAATTACTGGATCATATGATAATTCCAGTTTTAATTTTTTGAGGAACCTCCATACCGTTTTCCACAGTGGCTGCACCGGTTTGCATTCCCAACAATGGTGCACAAGGTTTCCTTTTTCTCCACATCCTTGCCAACACTTGTCTCTTGTGTTTTTGATATTAGCCATTCTGAGAGGTGTGAGGTAATATCTTATGGTGGTTTTGATTTGCATTTCCCTGTTGATGTATGATGTTGAGCATCTTTTTTAAAATTATTTTTTATGTATGTATGTATTTATTTATTATGTAGATGCCATGCTAGTGTGGAGCCCAACAATGGGCTTGAACTCATGATCCTGAGATCAAAACCTGGGCCAAAATCAAGAGTTGGACGCTTAACTGACTGAGCCACCCAGGCACCCTGAGCATTTTTTTCATGCGTCTGTTGGTCATCTCTACATCTTCTTTGAGGAAAGGTCTGTTCATGTCTTCTGCCCATTTTTTAAATTGGATTATTTGTTGTTTTGGTGTTGAATTGTGTAAGTTCTTTATATGTTTTGGATACTAACCCTTTATCAGATATGCTGTTTGCAAGTATCTTCTCCCATTCTGTAGGTTACCTGTTAGTTTTGTTGATTGTTTCCTTCACTGTGCAGAAGCATTTTATTTTGATGAAATCGGAATAGTTTATTTTTGTTTTTGTTTCCCTTGCCTCAGGAGACATATCTAGAAAAATACTGTTATGGCTGTTGTCAGAGACATTACTGCCTGTGCTCTATCCTATGATTTTATAGTTTCAGGTTTCACATTTAGGTCTTTAATCTATTTTGAGTTAATTTTTGTGTATGGTGTAAGAAAGTGGTCCAGTTTCATTCTTTTTCATGTGGCTGTCAGGTTTTCCCAACACCGTTTGTTGAAGAGATTTTTTTCCCATCCGGTATTCTTGCCTCCTTTGTTGTAGTTTAATTGACCATATAATCATGAATTTATTTCTGGGATCTCTGTTCTGTTGGTCTGTGTGTCTCTTTTTGTGCCGGTATGATACTGTTTTGATTATTACAGCTTTGTAGTATATCTTGAAATGCGATTGTGATACCTCCAGTTTTATTCTTTTTTAAGATTTCTTTGGCAATTTTATGGTTTCATACAAATTTTAGGATTATTCTAGATTTTATGAAAAATATCAAGATTTTATGAAAAATATCATATTTTGATATAGATTGCATCGAGTTTGTAGATTGTTTTGGGTATTATGGACATTTTAATCAGATTTGTTCTCCCAATCCATGAGAATGGAATATCGTTCCATTTGTTTGTGTCATTTTCAGTTTTCTTTCATCAGTGTTTTATAGTTTTCAGAGTATAGGTCTTTCACCTCCTTGGTTAAGTTACTTCCTAGGTAAAAAATAACATCTTCTAACCATCACTTGATAGATTTCAAAAGTTCATTTACAAACTTTTATCCAATAATAAAGCAAATGTGGTGTTAATACTAGTATTTTTTTTATAAAAAGTATATAATTATCCATCCAAAATAGTGAACCATGGCAACTCAAGCATCACAAGCTATTTTTACATTTTCAAGCAAAACACAGCGAAAGTTGCTATCTTTCTAATACTGTGTGCACTACTAGCTTTAGATAATTGTTTGCTTCAACATTAAATCAGGTTATATTACTTTAATGATGTCATATCTTTAACAATTTATATTTTCTATCATTGTGATTAATGACACCAATAAAAAGAAAATGTCAGAAATATGTGTGAAACCATTAATGCGGTCGATGATGTCTGATTTGGTTTAAAGATTTGAGAAGTTACGTGGAGCCTTCCAGGCATACAAATATCATCAGAAATTGTGGTTTTTAGAAGTGAAATGATTTTTTCCAACTTCTGTTTAGACTAAAAATGCTTATTATGTAGTTTGGACTTTAGTACTTTATTTACTTTTATTTTTTCTGGACTTTAGTACTTTATAAATGGATCTCTTAAGTATTTGTTTTGTTCTGGAGTGAGGTGAAAAAATAGGGAAACTCTAAGCATGCTGTGAAACTAGAAAGTTTTAGAACACCTTGTATTTGGAAAATCTATATAATTTTTGCAAATTCTATCAACTTTTAAACAAAACATTTAAAAAATAAAATATATTAGCTGAGCTTTTTTAAAAAAAATAGAGATGGGGGTGCCTGGGTGGCTCAATCTTTTAAGCACCTGACTCTTCATCTCAGCTTAGGTCTTGATCTCAGGGTTGTAAGTTCAAGCCCCACATTAGGCTCTATGCTGGGTGTGGAGACTACTTGAAAAAAGATTGAGATGGTTCTTTCTAGTCCTACTTTGCTGTGATTTTTTTTTTTTTTTGATACATAGATATTGACTTAGGAAATGATTGTTTTGTTTCATTTTGTTTTATTCTTGGTCTTAATCCCCCATTTACCCCCAATCCCTTTTACTTAGACTTTATTTTTAGAAGCAGTTTTAGGTTCATGACAAACTCATCAGAAAGTACAAAGATCCCATATAACCCCTGGCCCCACACTCACACAGTTTCCTTCACTGTCAGCTTCCCAGTGTGGTAGATTCGTTAAAATTGGTGAACCTACTTTGACACACCATTATCATTCAAAGGGCATAGTTTACGTTGGAGTTCACTCTTGGTGTTGTAATTACATGGTTTTGACAAATGTGTACTGACATCTATACACCATTATAGTATCTTACAGAGTTTTTTTCAATGTCCTAAAAATCCTTTGTGCTCTACCTATGAATGGGAGGGACCTATTTTGAATAGGTCCTTCTTTCTTAGCAACCACTAAACACTTTCCTGCCTCCATAGTTTTGCCTTTTCCAGGATGTCATATAGTCAGAATCATACAGTATATAGCCTTTTTAGACTGGCTTCTTTCACATAATAATATGCATTTCACTTTCCTCCATGTCTTTTCATGGCTTGATATCTCTTTTCTCCTTTCTTGCTTTCTTGTTTTTCTTTCTTATCTTTTTGCTTTTCTTTCTTTTCTTTATTTCACAGAATAATATATTCCATTGTCTGGATATACCACAGTTTATTTGTCTATTCACCTAACGAAGGACATCTTGATAGCTTCCAAGTTTTGGCATTTATGAATAAAACTGTTATAACTATCCACATAAAGGTTTATATTTGGATACACATTTTCAACTCATTTGGCTGAATACCAAGGAGCTTGACTGCTAGGTCTTACGGTATAAGTATGCTTAGTTTCAGAAGAAACTAGTAAATTGTTTTTCAAAGTGGCTGTACCATTTGTATTCCCACAACTAATATATGAGAGTTCTTATTGTTCCCAATTGTTACCAGGACTTGTCAATATTTTGGATTTGGCTATTCTAATAGGAGTATAGTGGTAATCTCATTGTTTTAATTTGCATTTCCCTAATGATACGTGATGTTGAACATTTTTTTCATTGTGGTTATTTGCTATCTTCTCCGGTAAAGTGTTTTGTTTTGTTTTTTTTTTAGGTCTTTTGCACATTTTAAAATCAGTTATGTCTTCTTACTGTTCAGTTTTAAGGGTTCTTTGTATAATTTGGATAATAGTCCTTAATCAGATATGTCTTTTGCAAATATTTTCTCCCAGTCTGTGGCTTTTCTTCTCACTCTCTTGACAGTGCTTTTTTTGAGCAGAAGTTTTTTAATTTTAATGAAGTCCAACTTATCAGTTATTTATTTCATGGATAATGCCATTAGTATTGTGTCTAAAAAGATATTGCCGTACCCACAGTCACTTAGATTTTCTCCTGTGTTATCTTCTAGTGGTTTTATAGTTTTGAATTTTACATTTAGGTTTGTGTTCTGTTTTGGTTAATTTTTTATGACAGGTGTAAGATGTCTAGATACATTATTTTGCATGTGGATATCTATTTGTTTCAGCACCATTTGTTGAATAGACTGTCTTTTCTCCATTGTGTTATGTTCCTTTGCCAAATATCTGTTGACTATGTGGGGTTCTTCCTTGGATCTCTGTTCTGTTACATTGATCTTTTTGTCTGTTCTTTCACAAATACTACACTATCTTGATTACTGTAACTCTGTAAGTAGTCTCTCTTTTTTTTTTTTTTTTTTGGTCTCATACCATCAATCCTTTGACTTTGTTCTTTTTCTGTAGTATGCTGTGCCTCCTGGGTCTTTTTGCCTCTCCATATTAACTTTAGAGTTAGCTTGTTGATATCCACAGTAACTTGTTGGGCTTTTGACTGGGATTTTGTTGACTCTACAAATCAAGTTGGGAAGAAATGGAATCCTGACAGTATTGAGTCTTCCTATTCATGAACATATACTATCTCTCCATTGATTTAGTTCTTCCTTGATACCTTTTATCAGAGTTTTGTAGTATTTGTCATTTAGATCTTTTATATATTTTGATAAATTTGTATCTAAGTACTTTGTTTCTTGGGTGCTAATATAAATGGTATTGTGTTTTTAATTGTGAATTTACTTGTTTCTTGCTGGTATATAGAGAAAATGATATACTTTTGTATAGCAATTTTGTATCCTGAAATCTTGGTATAGTTGCTTGTTCTAGGAGTATTTTTTGTTGAATTTTCAGATTATCTACATAGACCATCATGTCATCTGCAAAGATAGTTTTATTTCTTCCTTCTCAATTTCTATACCTTCAGTTTCCTTTTCTTGTCTTATTGTATTAGCTAAAACTTTTAGTATGACATTGAAAAGGAATGGTGAGAAGGGACATAATTGTCTTTCTGGTAGCAAGTGATTTTTTAAATAAAATATTTCTGTTTTATTCTTTTAAAGTGGCATTACATTGGTTAATTTTCAAATGCTGAACCTGAAATACACCTGAATATGAATAAGTATGTATGTATAATAAGCATCATATGATATAATTATATATAATTATATGTTTAATATATACAATATACATAATAGAATTATATATGTATATAACCAGAATCTCCCCAGACAATAGAACACAGAGCATATTTAAGAGATGGATACTTTATAAGGACATTCCACTTAGATTTAATCAATTTGCTGTTCTGAATTTTAAATTTCAAGTTTAGGTATTTATACATTTGTATTTTAATAGAAATTGAATCTCACAAATTCAGTCCATCTTAACGTAAATCAAGTCTTAGTCCTTAGTTTAGCAAATATGTCATCCAGTCCTAAATGAGATTACATGAATATTGACAGGTTTGTAGAGATGAGTTTAGATTTCCATTACTCAAAGACTAAAGAACCAGGTGGCTAGTGATTTAAAGATTTAAATTTTGGGGCTTGAATTTAGAACATCATGAATTGGCAGTGTAGTAGCATTGCATATGATATTGCTCAACTGGAAAAAAAATTGAGAATTTTTATTACTTCAATTCTCTAGAAAGTTTTAAATGATAAATAATACCAATCCTGTTGGTTGATACTGGAAAACAATATACATTGTTTATTTTGAGATAGAGGAGTTAGATTCCTCTCACTTTTTTCATTGAACTGATGTCTAATTTACAGAAATCTGTGGTGTTTAGTTTTCTGTTTGATAACCTGCTGTGTTGAAAACTTTAAAACATGTGCTATGCATACCAATGATAATCTACTTCATTAAGATTTTATTGTGCTTTTCAGTAACCTGAAAATACTATTTTGGGAAGACTCTTAGGAACACTCACTACTCTTCCTACTTCATTAATTATATAGTAGGAATTTGAAATGGGTTATAATAAATTTTACCTGTATAAAGTAGAATTTGAGTTATTTACAAACATGGTTTCACTAGTTTACAAACAGAACAAAATTACTAATCCTAGAGGAACAGTTAAATTCCATCCTCATTAATGGTGACATTAAGCCCTTTGTTTTATCCACTATGTCTGGCTGTCAGTCTTTTGACAGCAGATGTTTCAGATGTCTATTTGTTTGGACTTAGAATATACACAACCCCTAATCATCCTAATGTTGACAGCCTCCACTAATTTTAGACTGTTGGTGCAATTGGTGTAATTGTAATAAAACTTGCACTGAATAGTCAAGGAAGATGTAGAATCTATTTCATTAACCACATACTCATGGAGTTTTCACTGCTTTGGCATAAATTACAAAAGTAACTTTTTTTTTCCCAAACGTGAGGTGACCTAGATCTCAATACTTCGTTTAAATTGCAAAATGTGACATATATACAGAAAGATAGATTATTGTAAAAGGTGGAAGAAATTGTATACATATTGTCAAGTGTATCTCAATGAAAATTGAATCAAATTGCTTTCTTACCAGCAGCGTATGGAAGTGCCAAGGTCTTAAAAATTTGCATACTGCTTGACACAAATTTCACTTCTAGGAATTTATCCTTGAGAAATGAACATGGGTACATTCTGTTTTAGGATGTTCTTTGCTGTTTTATATAGAAGTTTAAAAAAATGAATTAGCCTAACTATCCCAATATATGGCATTATTGAATTAAATTAGAGATATCCATAAAATCTAATATTATGTAGCAAATCAAAATAATATTTCCAAAGGTGTTTTCCTCTATTTAATTCTAAATAGAAGGTACTCAATCACTACTGTTTAAATTAAGTAAATATATTTCCCATTTGTGTTTTCATTGTTTCTTTCCCCAAACCATACTCAATACTATTTGAGTAAATTCAGGATCGTTACCATAGAAGCTATAGAAAAGGAAAAATATGAATGATTTTTGTGTGATGGTTATAATTTAAAACCAAACAGTATGATGGTGTAAATGCCTTACTGCAGGTTGTTGGCAGACACAGGTCTAGAACCCATATATATCTTTGTAATTTTAGCAAAATAATAACTCTTTTCAACTCCAAAATTAAGGACAAAAGGATCCTTTCAACCCTTACCAGAATGATGTGCCACCAAAATTAGAGGCTCTCCATATGTAAACAGTGGTCTAATTCCTCTTGGCACTGAGCTGATAAAAAGATTTTTGCTTTATCCATAGTTTGTTTAGTATTCCTGAGCACCCCGTTTTTCTTTCCCAATTCAGGGGGAGAAGATAGGTCCTATTTTGCACATCTTTATTAATCAAGCAAAACTGGGGAACAGATGTGGGATTCGTAAGCTGTTACGGGAATAGACAGAAGGAGAGCCATAATTTTTAGGCTTGTCGCTTTAAATGATGCCCATGAGACATAGCATCAGAGATAGAGCCATTGAGATGCAGAATCCAAATGGTAACAGCATATTTTAAAGGAAAAGTAAATAAGTTGTTCTTCTTTGCTGATGTGCATTCATTATGTAATAATGTACATACATATTGTTGGTTGTTGACTGGAAGCTAAAGGAATCATACTTGCTTAGAAGTTCTTCAGGTTTTCGTTCAAACGGAGGGTGTGGTAGACAAATATTTAAAGAAAGCCATCCCCTTGGATATTTTTTAAAAACTAGCATTATTTACATAGGGACCTAGAGTTTGGAGGGTCAAGGCTAACTGGCTCCAGAACACATTTTAAGTATATGTTACATTGATTCTTCAGTTATCAAACTTTGCTTTTTTTTTTTTTTTTTTAAGATTTTATTTATTTATCTGACAGAGACAGCAAGAGAGGGAACACAAGCACGGGGACTGGGAGAGGGAGAAGCAGGCTTCCCGCTGAGCAGGGAGCCCGATGTGGGGCTCGATCCCAGGACCCTGGGATCGTGACCTGAGCCGAAGGCAGACGCTTAACGACTGAGCCACCCAGGCGCCCCAAACTTTGCTTTGTTTTTTAATAATAGTTTTAAACCAGTTTCCTAATAAGAGTAATCATAGTTAACATAGCAACCTCAGTCTTTATACTTAAACTTTCAAGGATTGAACTCTTTAATTTTATGGAAGGACCTTGAAAAATTCTTATTAATCCCAATAAATATATTTAGGCTAATAAAACTGTAATAAGAAATACTTAAGTACGTCTGTTGCTGAATGCAGCATATATTTTATACACCATAGAGGACAAAAATCAATATATTTTATTCAGGGTTTCTACTTTTATGGAATTTGGAATATTTTTTAAACAAAATTAATAACCTCTTTTTTATTGAATGTAAATCCCTGCCCCTAGTAGTTAAATATATCACATCCAAATCTTAAACCAACCTAATGAGCACTCATAAATTAACAGTATTTTAAGTGATACTTTCTTTGGAAGTATGTGTTAAAGCTTTTAATGATCTATTTGTATATGACTCACACAATGCCAGAGTTCTGGGATTTGATGAGAATAAGACATTTTTCCCATTCTCGAAGGTTTTTGATCCAGTCAAAACTAGACTGCCTGCAAAAAAAGTTATAATCCCAGGTAAATCTGAGGGGATTTTGATTTTATAATAGTTTTGCTAAGTATAAACCCACATTCAACAAATTTGAACAGACAGGTTAATGATCTATTGATGTTCTCCCAGTGCCCATATGAAACATCCTAAGGATCTTACTTTCTCTCTAGAATAGCAGTTGTTTTAATGGATTTAAAATTTTGGGGGAAAACTAAAATAAAAAGTAATTTGTTTATTTGGAAGCTGTAGTCAAATCTAATAGGATTTTTGCCTTGAGTAAATCACAACAAAAACAGCGAATATAGTAGGTCTTTCCTATATAGTGGGTATATATGTTTCAAGTTATAATTTGCCTTAAAACTTTTGGCCAATATGTAACTAGAAATATATTTAAAAATATATATTATTATGCAAATATGTATGATATGCAGTATAATAAAATATATGATAGAAAAAAATGAAAACATAACAAGGAAAAATGATCTCTTAATTCCTCTATGTAAACAGAAACACTAACACTTAGATAACTTATTTTCCATTATAATTGCTTATTTTAATATATGGTATGAATATGAGTGTCTTATTTTTAATATAATATCACGGTATTCTTTCATTTAGCCATGTTACAATGATGATTATGAATCAGTGAAAACAAAACAAAAGTATTTCAAAAGAGTTTCAAGGACAGTCAAGTATTTCTAATTATGATTTTTGTGAGCATTATTGCTAACATTACCATTTTCTCATATTTGAAACTAAACACAGAGAAATAAATAATTTTAGGTTTATTTAAATATACAATATTTCTGGGGCACCTGGGTCGCTCATTTGGTTAGGCTACTGAATCTTGATTTTGGCTCAGGTCGGGGCTCCTCGTTCAGTGGGGAGTCTTCTTGAGATTCTCTCTCTCCTTCTCCCTCTGCCCTCCCCCCGCTCTGTCTCTCTTTAAAATAAATAGATCTCTTTAAAAAAATAAAGGATATTTCTAAAATACATGTACAAGGTTAGGGTTTAACAGCGATATGCTTGTGGGACACGTTTGGAATATATTTAGGTTTATTTCACTGAAAATAATAGTTTTATTGTCACATGTAACATTTTCTTGGGCTAGAGAGTTGTAGAACACCTTAAAAAGAAGGAAGAGCTGGGGTGTCTGCCTGGCTCAGTTGGTAGAGTATCTGATTCTTGATCTCTGGGTTGTGAGTTTGAGCCTCAATATATATATTTACAGTAGCAACTCTACATAAAGTAAGCCAGTAGGAGCAGAATTTTTCATTTACCATGCTTAATATGTGCTCAGAGTAACAGTAAAGATAGCTAGCATATGAATATTACCTATGATACTACCCACATTTGCATGAATTAGCTCATTTTATACTGATAAGACCCTTTGAAATAGAAAATATTATCTTTGCATAATAATATATATGTGTGTGCATGTGTATGTACATGTAACAATAGAAGTAACCACGCTGATTTCCAAGCTAGTGCTTATTATTTCAACTTTTTACCATTCACAACTGTTTATCTCTTTGGCTATTTGCTTATCCTTTCTTGAATTTACCTCCCATGTTCATGTGGTCACACGATTAGTTGCCAGATTATTGCCGTGGGCCCTTTCTTTTCCTTTCTCTTTCCCTCTCTCTCCTACCATCAGTTTTTTGTTACTTTTAATCTAATTTTAAATAGGGTAAAATAAGCATACTGTACAAAAATGGAAAGATTCAAGGAACATGCAATGAAAAGTAAGTCTTTACCTCACACCTGCCTTCCAGTTGCATTTTCAGGAACTCCTACAGCTGCCAATTCTTGTTCAAAAGCTGATGTATTGCCGTTACGAGGAGCAAGAGAAACTATTTGGCACAGAGTGTAGAGCAGTCATTGACAAGAATGTGAAGCACGTCTTACAGAGAGGAAGTGAAAGATGCACTGTTTGAACCTGGGTCCTTCTGAATTTTTACACCATTAATGCTAACTGACCCTCTCCCTGATTTCTGTTACAATCTACTAAAAACCCTGTGATGAAGAAAAGCCTCAATAAAAGAACATATTCAAAATGCACATAATTATTCTAAAATAAATTGTTGGTTTCATTAATCATTTAAAATCTAGTGTATGGGGATCGAGTAGTTAGTATAAATGGTGCTCTATTTAAAATTCAACAGCATAGGAACACATTTTGCACCTTCTCCCTCTCTGTTTTAGAAGACTATTATGTGCTTTAAAATTTTTCCAAACACATTTGATTTAACAATATATTAAATACATTTGTGTTTCTTTTATACAGTAAATCTAGAAACACTGAAAATTAGCAAAAAAAAGTTACAAAAAAGGGGAGAGGCACAAAAATTACCAGAATTCTTCCACTCAGAGAAAAACCATTGTTAATAGTTTGATGTTTTGTATTATTTATATGCATATATTTTACATGTTGATATATATATATATGTCTGGCATATTTATAGATTAATTTATTAAAACATTATGCTATTTTTAAAGTTTTGTACTGTGTACTTATTCACATGTCAATTTATTTTAAAGATACGTTCCACTCAGTGACTATGGATCTTCATATTTTTAATGATTACACTCATCTATTGTATAAGTTACATATAAATATAAGCATCTAAGTGTATGATTTATTTTGGCCTCTGGTTTTTCTTTTAAATGATGCCCTTTTCTGATCTTGTGTTCTAAAGCTTCATACAAGGGGTTGAGCAACCTTTTTCTCTTTATCTCCTTTGAGAATTTGTATAGGATTTGCAAATCTTTTACTTAAATGTTGTAATTTTTTTCTTAAAATCTCTAACTCTTCTGGTCCTAGGCAAAATGGAGTAAGCTCATTATAGCCTATTTCCCCTACTGATTACAACTAAAATTGCTGGACAAAACACAACTACTGAAGAACTGTGAAGCAGCATATTTCGGAGGAAAGTAAAAATTTGGAGAAGGGACACATACAGAGAAAGTTTCCTCCTCCTTCTCATTGTTATGTATTTCTATCAACCCTCTTTTAGACATTGGGCAGCAGGTCCAGGACTGTTAGGCAACATGGATATCAGTAATTCGGAACGAAATCTCCATAGTTATTGCCAGGAGGCTAGGAAAGTGGGCCCCTGAAAGATGGAGAATGTAAAAGAAATTTCCGTTTTTC
This sequence comes from Halichoerus grypus, assembly GCF_964656455.1. NCBI lineage: Eukaryota > Metazoa > Chordata > Mammalia > Carnivora > Phocidae > Halichoerus > Halichoerus grypus. The sequence continues at coordinate 23,686,963 of NC_135726.1, read as the reverse complement.
TTTCTGTCTTTTTATCCTTCTCTCATCTCTCCTACCTATGCCCTGAAGAGAGACCCCAGCCCAGAGCTGTAGCACAGGAAGCATATAATTGAAACTCCAGGAGAAAACCCATCTTTCTGGTCAGAAGCGCTGGCCTAAGGTGCCTGTGGACTGAAGTATGTGAAAAGAATCCCCATTTCTCTCTCTTTTGTCTCATAGAATTGATACAAGTGTGGGTCCTATTTGTCAAGTTACAAATGTAGCAGCAGCACATAGTACAAGAAATCTCAGACAATTCAGTAAAATAATAGAGATTAGAAAGTAAAAATTAAAACCGTCTCTGCACAGAGGACATGACGTTTTTCATAGGAAATCTCAAGGAATGTGTGGCAAATTTTTGTAAGTAGTAAGGTTATCAAGGTTGTAGGACACAGTGTCAATATACACAAATCAATTTTATTTCTGTATACTAGCACAGAACAAATGAAGATAATTTCTCTATAAAGTGACATTTATAGTAATACCAAAAATATATGAAATATTCTTACAAAGCTAACAAATCGTTATGTATGATCTGTGCTAAAAATTATAAAACAGTGAAGAGTAGGGAATGATCTATCAGGAAAATGATCATGCTTCCTGAAAAGTTCCTCTTAAGTAGAATTGATTTTTTTGTTGTTGTTTTTATTTTTCTTTTCTTTTTGTCTGTGACAGCAATTCAACATTAGTGAACATGCTTCAGACCTCCTAATTTCATTCCCCTTGGTATGAGCATATATGAAAATCTTGACACTATATGCCCATGCCTGAAAATACTGACTTTTCCATCCTCCTCTGGTTCCTAAAAACAACATTGTCGAAACTGCATTTCTGCCTGACCTTGCGTTCAGTCATTTCTACCTTGGCTGTGTTGGTTTTCTGGGGCTTGTGGGCCAGCCTATTCCTATTTCTTAAGGTATTCCCTGCTTTTATGTACCTTGAATGATAAATTGCTTAGCACTGCTCAACTCTTTAGAAAATTTACATCTATTTTATTTAGTTCTTCCAGAAAATATTTTTTACGTTGACACACACTTTCTTGTTTCATGTGATTATCTCTGGGTTTCCATTTTATTTCCATAGATCTGTGTCATATTGTTCAAGAGAAATTGCATCAGACGGTTGTTAAAGGCGGCAAGGAAGACATTGTTCTAGATATTGCATTTGAGGAGAGATTGGACTCAGTTTTGCTGAAACAAAAAGCAGGATTTTTAAACCGTGGGGTGAGCTAATGGAAAAGTATTGGAGGATGTTAAGGAGGAGGTCGGTCACCGTGATTAGGTGTATATGTTTACTAATTGATGCTTATTGAAGTTTCCTTCCATAGAGACTAGGCAATAGGAATGCTTTATTTCCTGATGATTACATTTCAGAGGGGTGTGGCTCCAAAGTCCTTTAGAAAGTCTTTGCTGAGTTGTAGAAGATTGACATCTCAAGGAGGCAGAGAAAGAACTTACAATTGTAAGTTTTCTAAAGCAAAAGTTCTAAGAAAAGGGATTTCGGAGGATATAATCAGGAAGATACCTGTCTAAACTTTATTGAAGTTGAGGGGAACATTAAGGCCATTTTGGTCAGTATTAAAGCTAAATGAATACACATAAATAATCATCTTAAAATAGTAGTTCAGGCACATAACGGTTAAGTATGCAGTTGATGCATACTCTAAAATCTTTACCCTCTAGTGTTCTCTTTTTGTCTGATCTTAACCTGGCCAAAAATGGAATCAATAAAAAGTAGTGTACTTTGTAAGAAATTTATCTTTCTCTCTCTTTCAATTAATCTGTGAGAATATAGTTTGTTTCTTATAGCAAGTTAAGTATTTCAATTAAATAATCCCAGGGGGCTTCAGTTTGTGATGTTTTATGAATTTAGTTCTCTTGCTCTTCTATGATAAAGTGCTATGAATTCTCCTGTTATTTGATGATTGTTTAATTTGAGTAATTATTTTTGAGATGTAAGTGTTCTTTATGTATTCTGGATACTAGATCTTAACACATATGTGATTTTTCATGTATTTTCTCCATTTTGTGGGTAATTTTTTTCATTTTCTTGCTAGTGTTTCCTTGAACAAAAGTTTTAATTTTGATGAAGTATAGTTATTTATTTTTTATTTTTGATTGCTTGTACTTCTGATGTCATATCTAAGAATTCACATCTAATCTGAATTCATGAAGGTCTATACCTGTTTTGTTCCAAAATTTTTATAATTTTAGTTATTCCACTTAGGTCTTTGATCAAGTTAGGTAATTTTTATGTGTAATTTATGTGTGAATTTATGTGTAATTTTATGTGTAAATTTATTTCCTAACTTTATTCTTTTGCATGTGGATATCCAGTTGTTCCAGCATCATTTCTTGAAATAACCATTAAGTTTTCATTGAATGGTCTTGACACCCTTATTAAACATCAATTAACCATAAATATGAGGATTTATTTCTAGACTCTAAATTACATTCCATAGATTTATATGTCTCTTCTTATAACAGTGTTACATAGTATATATTACCATAGCTTTTCAGTAATCTTTGAAATCAGAAAGTCTACATTTTCCAACTTTGTAATTTTTAAAAATGATTGTTCTAGTTATTCTGGGTTCCTTGTACTTTCCTATCAATTTTATGATCAATTTATTTTTACCAAAATAATTATAGAATACTAGAATTCTGATAGGAATAACATTTAATACATAGATCAATCGGGGGAATATTTTCATCTTCACAGCATTGCATCTTGTAATTCATGATTAAGGAATACCTTTTTTTTTTTTTTAAGCTCTTTATGTCTTTCAATTTCTTTCATTTCTTTCTTTTGCAATTTTAAGTGTACATGTCTTGCATCTCTTCTGTTAAACTTATTACAAAATATTTTTACGTTATTGTAAATGGAATTGTTTTCTTAATTTTATTTTGGGATTCTTCATTGCTAGTGAATAGAAATAAAATTGATTTTTGTATTTTGATCATGTATCCTGCAACCTTGATGATCTTGTTAACTAGCTCTAATAGGTTTGCATGCATGTGTGTGGGTTTATGTGTTTGTAGGTGTGTGTGTTCTTAAAAATTTTCTGTATGCAAGACAATGTCATCTGCAAATAGAAATATTTTTGCCTTTTCCATTTCAATCTGGATATCTTTGTTTACTTTACTTGTCTAATTACCATGGCTAGAGCCTCCAGTACACTGTTGAATAAAAGTGGGGATTATGAACATTCTTGTCTTGCTCCTGATCTTAGGGGGAAAGCTTTCAGTCATTCTTACAGTATGATTTAACCTGTGACTTTTGTAGATGTCTTTGTCATGTTGAAGAATATTTTTCTAGTTTGTTGATTATCTTTTATCACAAAAAGTTGTTCGATTTTGTCAAATTATTTTTCTGCATCTATTTCAGTAACGCTGTGTTTTTGTCCTTTTATACTGGTTGATTTTTCTATGTAGATCAAGCCTTGCATTCTTGATATAAATCCCATTTGGTCATGGAGTGTAATCCTTTTTATATATTTGCTGGATTCAATCTGCTTATATTTTGTTGAGGATATTTGTGTTCATATTCATAAGGAGTATTGATCTGTTATTTTCTTCTTTGTGATGTCTTTGGTTTTATTTTTTTATTTTTATTTTTTAAGATTTTATTTATTCATGAGAGACAGAGAGAGAGGCAGAGGGAGAAGCAGGCTCCCCAAGGAGCAGGGAGCCCAATGCAGGACTTGATCCCAGAACCCTGGGATCATGACCTGAGCCGAAGGCAGATGCTTAACCATCTGAGCCACCCAGGCGCCCCATGTCTTTGGTTTTAGTAAGAGGGTAATACTGGCCTCGTAGAATGAGTTGGAGAGTATTCCCTCATGGTTTGTGAAACCTAGCTGTTAATTCTTATTTATGCCTTTAGTAGATTTCACCAGGAAACCTTCGTGTTCTTGGTTTTTGATTACTAATTCAAATTTCACATATTAGCAGTGTGTTCATATTCTCTATTTCTTATTGAACCACCTCAATAGTATGTGTCCTTGTAGAAACTTGTCCACTTCATCTAGGTTTATCTAATTGATTGGTATATACTATTCATGGTATTCTCTTTTTATATATTTATGTTTTATATATAATTTATATATAATATGTAATATATATAATTATGCAAGGTCATTAATAATGTCATTCTTTAATTTTTATTTTAGTAATTTTGGTCTTTTCTTTTTTCTTAGTTAGTCTAACTAGTGATTTGTCAGTTTTGTTCTTCTTCTTTCCAGGAACCTACCTTGGATTCATTGAATTTCTCTATTGTTTTCCTATTGTCTAATTTATTTCTGATTGACTATTTAAAATTCCTTCTTACCACTTGATTTGGCTTTAGTTTGCTCTTTTTTTAGATTTATTTTTAAGATGAAAGCCTAGGTTATTAAAATTTTTTTTAATATAGGCATTTACAACTTCAAATTTCTCTATAAACACTGCTTAGCTGCATCCCATAAGTTTTGATATGTTTTCTTTATATTTTCATTCATCTTAAAGTATTTTTCTTTGTTCCTCATACTAAATAGTCTCAATTATTCTATCTTAATTTCACTAATTCATTCTTCTGCCTACTCAAATTTCTTATTGAACCTGTCTAGTGATTTTTTTTCTCATTACAATTACTGTACATTTCAACTTCAGAATTTCCACTTGGTCCTTTTTTATAATTTCAATCTCTACATTTGTATTCTATATCTGGGAATGCATTATTCTCATATTCTCTTTTGCTTCTTTGACCACATTTAAAATAGCTGATTTAAAATATTTGTTTGGCACGCCTATCACCTAGATTTTCTTAAGGACAGTTTTACAGGCTGCTTTCTTCCCTTCATATAGATCATAATTTTTTGGTTTTAAAATTTGTCTCTTAATTTTTTGTTAAAAAACTGACATTTTAGATATGAAAAGATACCAAACTTTGGAATTAGACTCTTTGACTTTCCCATAGTTTCTTATTGTTGATGTTTGTTGTTATTGGTTATTTGTTTACTGTCTTTTCAGAACTAATTTTTCAAAGTGTGTATTCTTTGCCGTGTATGACCAACAAAGTCTCTGCTCACTTAGATTGGTTTGACAGAGATTTCCTTAGAAGTATCTAACCAATGTATCTTCCAGTCTTTGCTGGGGATTCTGTGTGCATATTGGGACGTACTTTTAATATTAAGCCATGGAGAGCACAACTTAACTCCACCTTTGCCTTTATTTACTGCTTACATAGAGCCTTGAGTGGCTGTTGTCATCACAGTTGCAGGATTTTGGTTTTCATGACTACCCAGTGGTTTGAAGGGGGACATAGAAGACTGGATAAAAGGTCACGAAGCTCACTGTTCGCAATGAGATGTAGTGTGTTTTCTTTTTCTCTCTTTAATAAGTACTCCTTGGATTTTTTAAATCTTTAGTTAACTTACTGAATTCTGAAAAAGTTCATTCTGATCTTTTTGTCCAATATATATTGTCATTGCATTAATGAAAGACATGATTTTTAGAGTTCCGTACTCTAGCATTTTCATTGATGTCAGTATTTCCTTTATCTTTAGGATATTTATCAGGTTTATTTTTCTGGTTTGTCTTCTCTCTCTCTTTATTATCTGTATAATGGAAATTCCAAGAATTACATTCTGGGTGGTTGTGAGGATGCATTGAAAACATAGTAGTTCATTTTTATCTCTGGTAGACAATAAATGTAATTATTTATTTCTTCATTTTGAAGTTTTTTTTTTTTTTACTTTTCATTCTGTTAGTGACAGTATCGAGTGGTACACTTGCTAATATATTCTATTATTTTCCTCCAAAGTCTGATACAAAAGTCCATGTAGATGTTTCTAGAATAATTAATCTAAAATTATGTTCTACCCTGATCTCCATCTTTTTTCCCTAGATTTCTTTTGTACAAATAGCCATAAATGGGGGCTCCTGGGTGGCCCAGTCAGTGAAGCATCTGCCTTTGGCTCAGGTCATGATCCCAGGGTCTTGGGATTGAGCCTGCTTTTCCCTCTGCCTCCCTCTCTCTGTCTCTCATGAATAAATAAATAAAATCTTTAAAAAAATAGCCATAAATGGTTTGTGGTCCTAAATAGCTATAATATAAGCTGCCTGATATAATATATGCAAATATCTCAGAAGTATCATATAAATAATTTATGGAAAAACAAACTCTTTCCAGTGGAAATTTTAAGTTTCCCTTCTAGTCTCTTGCATATCACTCTATCCACAAATGATTATTGTTCTTTCCAGAAGCCGTGCACACGTTCTTCATGTAACCATGCCCCTTGGTAAATACCAAGTACTCAGTATGATGGACAAAGGTTTATATACAGATTGCTTATGCCTCCTGTCTCAATCTGTGTTATATTTAACGGATGATATAGGCCTTGAGATTTTCTGTTAGAAAATACATTTCCCAAAGTAAAGAATTCCCAGCAGAAAATTGTAGTTTAGCCACTAAGAAATAAATGATTGTCAAGGAAAACATACTAACATACTCTGGACCTTTTTTTAAATTTTTTCCTTCTCTAGTGCTCCTGAGTGGAAGCAAGTTTTAAAACCGATATTTATAGCTTTAACTCTGGGACATACTAACCTGGTATTCACTTCTTCTCATTTATCTTTTATGCATTTGGCTCTAATACTTGGTTTTAATTGGAGAAGGAACTATGTTTTATGACAACAGGACCTGAGTGTTTTTGTGTGAGTGTGTATGTGCACATATCTTATTTAGATTTCCCTATTTAATGATTACTTTAACAAAAATACATTTGCCACAAATGGTTAAACAAATATGATTTGTCACCCTTAAAATATAGAGGCCTATATCATTAATGCAGTTTTGCTATTATCAAAGCACCATTCAACACTTGAAAAACTGATTTTTTTTGGCTTCTGGTCCAAAAGGACAATGAACTAATGAGGAATAATCTTTTTGAAACATCAAACTGATAGTCTAATACAGGATTAGGGAAATCAGGAGTGCAGGGATTACAGAATTTAAGAAATAGCAACTGTGTGTGTGTGTGTGTTTGATTTATTGACCTTTAACAACAGAATTGATTACTACCTTGTAGCTATCAATGGCTGACTTTCAGTCAAATGGGGCTGTGTCTGATTGGCTCTCAGAAGTTTGTGTTCTGATGAGAAGTTGACATTAACCAGTTCTGATGGGTTTATAATAATTTCTGGTGGTCATACATTCCTATGACCAAAGAACAATCTGTATTTTTCTTTCTTGAATTTGGAGTGTAAAAACTATATGGAGTATAGAGGCAGTTTAGACTCTCAAAGTCAACTAATAGAACCAATCAATGGCTCGATGCTTTAATTTGCCATTTGTGGATTAGGTAATTGAGGTGTAGCTAATTTAAAAGATTATAAATGTATTAACTAGAAGAAATCTTTAAAAAGTGATTATCTCATTATCAGTAGCTCATTACTCTGGACAATTTCTCACCTAGTTCTGTTAAGTTCAGTTCTCTTCACTTAAGGAACCACAATGAGAACAGGGTAAGTCTAGAATTGAGAGTAGATTCTCTGCTCTAATATGTCTTCACTTACCACTTACTAGCCTTTAAAAAATAACTGAATTACAATTATTGCCCACTTAATTTTGTGAATTATTATGTTGGCTTAGCAAGTCAAGACCATAGGAAGAGAGGAAAACAGGCAGAGGGTTTGAGTACTTTTTCTGTTAAGATATCTCTATATAGCTATCTAAAGAAAAAATACACATATAAGTAAAAGAAAAATATATATAGAAAGGCTAGAATCAGCATGTTGGATGTTCTTAGAGCTGTAATAGTGTGTGGTTTTATCTTATTAAAGTAGTTGTTACCAATATAAACAGGAATCAAATTATAAATCTTTATATATTACAAGGATTTATTTTTACAAATACTTGTTTTTTTAATTTATGACATACTGTTTCACAAAAATTTTGGGTGGATTAGTCTTTGGGATTGTAGACAGTAGCCAAAACCTTATTTAAACTCCAATATACTTGAAGTGCTATCACAATAGCGTTATTTCAGTTATTTCTAACCACTATTTGAAAATGGTTTCTGTTTGCAACTGCATTTTGAATTACATATCAAGCAGTCAGAAGCATTGCACAATACTTAGAATTTAATAACAAAGAAAGCACTCCACATCGAAATTTGTGTGATACAGCTAAAGCAGTACTTGGGAAAATGTGAAACCTTGAATACATTTGTCAGGAAACAAGAATGAGTGAAAACAAATGAACTCCCACAACCACATGTGGTTGGCTGGAGCATGAATAATGTATAGCTCCTTTTTTTGTAGTGGCCAAAGAGAGTGGGAAGGGCCTCCACTAAGCTAAGGAACGAGTTATAGGAAAGTCCAAATTTTCTTTATCAATTTTTTTTTTTTTTTATCCCAGCAGACCTCAATCTTTAATGAGTACAGGTCACCTAAAGAGATGATTGAAATGTAGATTTCTCAGCTGTAATCTCTGGAGATACTGAATCTGTTGGTTTAGGTTTTGTAATACTTCATTTTAGCAAGCAATCTAGATGATTTCAGTGTAAATTTTAAGAAATGGTATCTCTGCTTATATGACTATATATTTATTGACTATCATTTCTATGATGCTCTGAATGGGAGAAATGGAAGTTGGGATAGTAGGTAATGCTTTTATCATCGCAAAGCAATATGCACGTTTTGATTTTGTTCTAAATTGAGTATGTTTTAGGTAGAAAATGCTATTGTTGGATTTTCTGTGTCTGTGTTTTTGACTTCCTAGGGCTTTAGGTATAGCAGATTTAGTATATCTTTCAGAACTAGTATGCTATTTTGTACTTTATCTAGACAACCTGATGATGAAAAGGTACTAAGATAGCAGCACCTCTACCACCCCCTTTCCAACAATTGTTAGCATAAAGGATTAACAAAAGATCAACCCTGCCTTTGATCTTCTGTCTAAATTTCCTCCAAATTCATATTTATTGACTCATCAAGTAATATTTGTCAAGGTAAGAGGTGCAATCATTTTGAATTGTTATCTCAGGGATAATGTTAGCAGAAAGAATGAACATATTCCTATTAAGTCAGAATGCACAGTGAGTTTTCCTTTTGAATGTAAAAAGTCTTTCAGACATTTGTTTGAGGAAAAAAAATGAAGTTTTTGGAAAGATTTAATTTTATCTCTAAAGCTCAAAGAACAAATAATGGGGCTTGATTCTAAAGGCTTTCACTCCTCACAAACAACTATCATCAACGTTGAAAAATTTATCCTTAAAGTAGCAATATTCAATAAGACTAACTCTCAAGCTAGAAGCATATAATTAAACATTAGTTGTAAAATTATTGATAGCTTACCATTTATCTGGAAGCCCCAAATTCTTTTCTTTAACCTCACTTCTGTAAGAAGTTTCCACACAACAGTAGAACTAAAATGCTGTTTCTCTGAACATAAAAGAAAGTATCTTCCTTACGGTCTAGTTTTTGCTTAAAAACTTATTGTATGATAGACTTTTAGAAGTATTCCATATACTGTTTTGGAGATTATGTTTTGGAGATTATGAATTTTTAGTAATACAAAGTGCAGTTGTGTTTTCTTCTTTTAGATGTATCTGATCAAATAAACATTGCACATTAGAACATGAGTATGAAGAAAGGTCTTGGATCGGTTGTCCATCTTGGAAAGACAGCTATAAAGGAGTGTGACTGACTCCTTGATCCTCCAGCTTATGTATAGATTCACCTTAACCTCACTTTAGTTATTCCTACCACTGTCCCCTAACATCAAATGTCAACCCAAGCTTCTATTTACCAAGCTTGGACTCCACTGTTTTCCAAACACTTCTAAAATCAAATTGATTTCTTACAACAAAGATGTGCACAATTTTGTGACGAGATAGTGCTGAGTCCTAGAAATCTTTTTTTTTTTTTTTTTTTTGAATTCTTGGTACAGCATCCTTCAGCAATTATAACCAGAGTTTTCTCTTCAGTAGAACACTCAGATCCCATTAGTGGCAAATGATCTCTTGTGTGGTTATTTCTCCGGTCAAAGATAATTTGACTGTAGTTACTAGACTCAAGCTAATGGTGTTTACTAATCTATTTGCTGCAAGTGATAAACCAAAGGAAATAATGCTGACAGAAAGATATCAGCACAAATTATGAGCAGCCAGTGTACCATACAGCCCAGCCTTAGCTGTTTTTCTTTTCTCTTAATAGAAGATGGGAATGCACTAATACACAAAGTGACGGTTGATCTTTGAACATATTACAGAGCTTTAGTTCACCACACATCATGCACATTATATCGGATAACATTCATTGCCACTTCTTGAGGTGGATTAGTATTTACACATGAATTAACAATTAGAATTGGAGGGAGAGGAATTGAATGTGAGACTAGCTTTCTGAGGACTGCTTAATAGATAAGCTTTTCTGCACCTTTCTTAGTCATCCAGAAATATTGAACAATAACAAGCATAGCATCCAAAGCTCTCCTCCTCTCCAATTAAAATTTTGGCCCTTTTAGATTTGACTCATTAAAAAAAGGGCTCAAATTGGCCTTATGCATTTTACATTGGTTATTATATCATATAAAACTCGATACACATGCTGTCAACCATAGGGGAAAATGCAAGTCTCAGAAGTTAAACGGACGCCTGGGTGGTTCAGATGGTTAAGCATCTGCCTTCGGCTCAGGTAATGCTCCCAGGGTCCTGGGATCGAGTCCCACATCGGGCTTCTTGCTCGGCGGGGAGCCTGCTTCTCTCTCTCTCTCTCTCTCTCTCTCTCGTGCGTGCTCTCTCTGGCAAATAAATAAATAAAATCTTAAAAAAAAAAGAATGAGTATTTAAAAAAAAAAAGTTAAACGGACGTTAGTTTATCTGTAATTAGTTTCTAAAAATAAATAAAAATTTCACAAATTGCATAACTGTAGGAAAAAATAAGCAATAATTCAGCCCACTACCAAACATGAAAAACACTTTCCAGAGTTAAGCTTTGGAATTTAATTATCATTCCGTGTTTTGAATGGAAGATGCATCTATGGTTATTAGGACTTCAGATTATATTTAAGGCAATAGAAATATAGTCATACAATGACATTAGGTTTATTTCTTTAGCCTTGTCCTACCCAAAGCCTGGTGCTTGGTTCCAGAGCAGTGATCTTCCCAAAGGAAAAAAAAAAATGCTAGACTAATAGACTTAGGTTTAAAATTTGGTTCTGCTAACCAGTCATGTCACATGGGGCAGATGTCATGTGGGATTTTCAGAACTCATGCTCAGGTGCCTATTCCCTCATTTTTTTCCCATGGCAAATTAAGGGCAATATCATATACTTCACATCTTTACTATCCTGATATATCTAATTTATAAGTACTTAGGATCATGCTTAATACATAAAAGATACACATGCATGATAATTTCTTCAATATCCTTCTGTCCTCTCTATTCCAGCTTAATCTTCCCAACTGGGTAAAAATAGGTCCTTAGACTTGGCTAGATTTTTGCCACCTTTAAAATATTTTTCTTTTACCTAATAGTCATCGCCACCTTTCCCTCAAATAGTGTCTATCCATAAGATGCTAAATGGGTTAATAATCTATATTTCTTGTCATTTAAACAGTTACAGAATGTCATATAGTTATATTAAAGTTTGCCATTCAATAATATAAGAACAATCATATATTCAGAGGGGTTTTTATTTCCCTGCATCTTAAGATAACAATAAAACTCCTTAATCTAGGTACAGGTGGAAAGTGAAAACGATGGATTAATATTTGAAAAAAAAAAACTCTATGTAGACTAAATAACGTATAATGTGAGGATTTGTAGAGAGCATATTATATATTGATACAAAATATATTTATAATAACATTGGGAATGCTGTAGAGCTTACGATGAGGAAATTATACTGACTCATGTTTAGTGTGTTAGACACTGTGCCAGAATCTCAAAGTATCTTAGTGGATTCTTACAACCATCCTCTGAGTTAGGGATAGCATCAGTTTTGAAGATGAGGAACCAGTTTTGTCAAGTTTATCTGATTTAAATTATAACTACAATAGATAGAAGAGTTCCAGGATAAAAGACAGGTCTAATTCCATTGGACATGCTCTTTCCACTGAGTTATATAGCCTTCTGTTGAGACTGTGGACTCCAAGAAACAAACTGAGGGTTCTAGAGGGGAGGGGAGTGGGGGGATGGATTAGCACGGTGATGGGTATTAAGGAGGACATGTATTGCATGGAGCACTGGGTGTTATATGCAAACAATGAATCATGGAACACTACATCAAAAACTAATGATATACTGTATGGTGACATAACATAATAAAATTAAAAAAAAAAAAAAAAGAAGGATCTTGCTTTACTTAACTCTAAAGGAAGGGGGCTGTGTTTCTACTGTTATATTCCCAGAAGTTTGCATAGTTTCAGATACAGATTAGATGTATTTGCTTGTGTTTTGTTTTTATTTTTGCTGTTGTTGAATGAATGAGTGTACCATTTAATCTCTTGCATCTAGCATAGGGTCTTGTATGTCTTAAATGACTTAAATAACAATGCCCTGAAATTTTAATTATAATGAAAATAAGTTCCTAATTCAGAACACCAATTGTTACGATGCAGCTAGAAGCCATTTGACAATACTCATGGAAAAACCTACTGGTCAATTCCTGGTCCAAACTCTTTGCATTGTACACGTGTCCCTCCACTGTCTATGTCAGATGGAGGTTTCAAGCAGAACCTAGCAGCACAATGGTGAGGAGCATGCTGGCTTCCGATGTAGAACTTAAGGGTTTCCTCCTATTTGGAATATGTCTGTGACTTCTTTCTGAATAATTAATAATCATAAATTATTCTGTGGACTTACAAAAAACCTCATGTTCTTCTGTGAATATTATGCAATAATTATGCTTATATTTATGCTTTTTAATTTATCATATATTTCATAATTATGTACCAATAAAAGCTTGAGTGCAGCTCATACTGAAATGCTTTCCTCTCAGTAGCTGGCTTGACATATTTTACATTTTCAATAATGTGATGTTTCGTAAAAATGTGCCAAAGGACCTAAATTAATTTGAGTAGAATTGATCTGTAGGCAAGCACTGATTTAGAAGCACAGCAAGTATTCCTGCCATCCCTCGTTTTCAGTTTTGGAAGATCATCACTTAGGGCAAAGATTTACAATAAAAATTAATTTTGAATCATATGCCATAAAATGGAGATTATTTTTCAGCATGCCATTTTTGTGGAACAGTCATCAACTTCTAAATCATCATAAAATGGATTTGAGGGATAATGAGAATATATGATTTTTTTAAATTTTCCTTGTTATGGAAAATTCACAAGACATGTGGCATATTTATTTAAATGTTTCAAACTTTAATATTTAAGTTCAGCTTTTATTGAGTTCTATTTTATAGAAACTACTGAGGGTGATAAAGATTTGCGCAGATATAAAATAAGGTTTGTGCGTTCCAAAATCCCTGTCTTGTCTTGGCAAACACATACAAATATGTTACAAGGTATCCAAGCAGGGTCCTAATAGTGGGTGCTATAGGAAAACTAAATTATCTGCCTTGGTTAGAAGTAAGCTTGAAATTTGTTAATAATACCATTATTAACATTAAGATTATGCAGATTTAATAAAGTGTCCCGTGCTCCTTCTTTCATTTTTCTCTTTGCTTCATTTGGGGTCTCTGTTTTCTCTCGGATAAGTATTCTCTCTCTCACACTCATTATTTCCCCCATCCTTCTCTCTTTCCTAACCTCCCTGTTCTGTGATGTCTCTGATCTTTCTCATCCTTCTTTAGCATTTCACTCTTGCTCTAACTTGTTTAATTCACAAGAAAATCATTGCTTCTGTAAAATTGCTAGAGTCCAGTAAAGTGGCAGTTTTCATAGTACGTGTAAAATATAATGAAAAAACATCTAAGATGAAGGGACTTGGTAAGTATCAGACTCTGCTACATGATCTAATCTCGGCCTCACTTAGACATAAGTGGAGATTATTGCTGTTGACATTTTTCAGATGAGGAAACTGAAGCATATGAGTGTCACACAATGCTGGGCACAGTCCTCGGGAAGGAGTGCCATTCACATAGACTAAGGGGCACGGTAAGGTGTCTCTCATTGCTTTTCACTTCTCCTTCCGAGGCATATATGATCATCAGCCACAATGTATGGAATAGAGTGAAGTGTCCTGAAGCAGTCTGTGAGGTGAAGTTTGCCCACATTCTGATTCTGGTGGCACTATTTATACCAGTGTGGACCACAGGCAGGGAGAGATTAAACACCTTGCCCTAGGTTCCTCATCTGTAAAATAAAGTAATAGTAATAGCTACTTCATGGCTTACTGAGGATTAAAGGGTTTAATGTGAGTTGAGCCCGTACAGAATGTCCCCCAGTGAACCCTTTACAGTGGAGTGCTGGTAGATATTGAACAGCAGGGCTCTGGGCAGGCTGGGGGTTGGGGAGGCTGGTTGGGGAAGACCTTTGGTTTGCCGCATTTGCTGGGGTCTGGCCTGCATATATATATATATATATATGTGTGTATATATATATATATATATATATGCACACACACACACACACACATATATATATGATCCTGCCATGGCCAATTTCAGTCTCTAGTGTGGCATTACCAAATGTGGTATTGGAAAGAATTGCACAGTGACATTTGGGACACAAATTTCTACTATACAGATCCAATAATGTAAATAACCTCGAGAGTATAGATACTATTAAAATGTAATAAAATATTTAGGATGCAGTAAATTTTGATACTTTCTTATCTTTGTAGTATAATTTAATTGTTCATTTATATTATTTAAATTTTTAATATGTTTACGTTTAGCAACCACTTCACACAATTCCTAATTATATGATGATTGGCTTTTACAAGTCTATACAAGTCAGTTCTGGGTACTATATGAGTTTTTTCTTTAAAAAAAAATAGATAAGTAAACAAGCCCAGGTATAGATTCAGAATTCTTCTCAATAGAACACCCCCTATGACAAGTACATTAAAATTTTCAGGTGATAAGAAAAAGTGATTTTCATCCTTGGTCTAGGGAGTTATTGGTGATTTATGTAAGCTATTTAACTTTAATTAACCTTATAAGGGAAAAATAGAGTATAATAGTAACAGAAATTTGGTAAATATATAGTTAGTATAAGACTTTGCATATGAATCTGTTTCCCTTATTTTCAGGGCTGTGATTTTTTTTTTTTTAATTTTCCCATACTACCCCAAGAAAATAAGCACAAGGACAGGAATATGTACTTAGATGCAGGATCTTTTTTCAAAAACGCAAAGTTAATTGCTTCAGTATGACATAATCAGATATGAAGTAAGCTATTACCTTTCTAAGACCTGGGAAGCCAAAAAGACTGTTTAAATTCCACAGTGATTTAAAAATAAATGTAATTTAGGTTGACGTATGATTTTTCAGAAGATGTATTGAACTATTTCGGGAAGTAGTTGAACAATTAAAGGAGGGGAGAAGCTAATTGTTAAACTATGTTCTCTCCGCAAGTTTAAGGTGACTTAAAAGAATAATTATCTTTAGCTACCTATTGCATTCCCTTCCTTACCTATAATCTTAAAAGAATAGATAAATTTAGCAACCTATTGCATTCCCTTCCTTTACCTATAATCTTTCATTTTTTAAGAACTTTGTCTTGTTTAAGATTAAGCTAAACAAGCAAAGTTTATTTTACATTTTTGCCACATGTCCTTTCTTCCAGTCCTCATGGGGTCACAAGCTGGGTTCCCAGGAAAGCTAGCTCTGGGATGAAATTTAGTAGGCAAGATGTTTATGCTAAGGAATAACCTGGGACCCACACGCATGGAAGGGAAGAGGAAGGAGCAGGAATGGAAAGAGGGAGAGGTCAAGCTGTGATGCACTCGTCATAGCAGCTGTGGCCAAACCCACAGCAAGTTCCAGAGCTAGAATGGCCCTTCAGAATTGTCCCATTTTGGGCCAAGATAATCAGCCCTTTCTATTCCCACACTGCTGTTTTATGGTATGTATGACTTTGATCCAGGTAGCTATCTGCAGCAGAGGAAATCCTGAATGGGCTAAGAGCTGACAGAACCCCCAGCAATAAGACCCATAGGTCCTTTAATGGGGGGAAGCGTATCCTGGAGTCACATCAGAGTGTCCACCATCTATCATGATAGTCCAGAAGCCCACACTGGTGTTGGGGCTCCTTTAACTTGATTGTACCTTTCATGACCAATCTTGTGCTGTTCTTCTTTTCTCTGTCTCCTCATTCTCCAGTTTTTCTCTTCCTCCTAACTTTTCCTCATTTCTTAACCAAATAACTAATCTCTAGATGTGTGTCTGATTTGTCTGGCCTTTTTAATTTGTGAATCATCAGTACAAAATTGTGCTGTATTTTCAGAGATAGTCTCACTTGCAAGTAATTGCACTTTTTCCCCATGAAAAGGTATTTCATTATATATATAGCAATGAAACCTAATTTGCATTTTCTTATAAAAACTTTTTATATGTATCAAATCACAAATGATAGAATACTTTTAAGGCTATTTCATCGACTTTTTGATTGTGAAATATAGCCACTAATGTCTCATTAATTATTATCAATAAATAACTATTCCTATCTAGTACTGAGATGAATAACACAACTGTTGTCAGGTAAATTTAGATTGTAACTTTTTCCTGGGGGAAAAAAAAAAGGCATCGTT
Source organism: Halichoerus grypus (assembly GCF_964656455.1). Lineage (NCBI taxonomy): Eukaryota > Metazoa > Chordata > Mammalia > Carnivora > Phocidae > Halichoerus > Halichoerus grypus. The sequence continues at coordinate 23,670,245 of NC_135726.1, read as the reverse complement.
TTCTACATTTGTTTTGTATCATAAATAGCTTGTAGAACAGTACTAAACTCATAGGAATGACCGAACAATATCCTGTTAAATTCATCAAGTTTCTGTTAGGACTATAAAATGATACACAACTGAGATTGTTTGTATTCACATGAATAGACTTCCAAGCAGCAGATTCTCTAGGGGTGATTTTCTGATTGTTTTCTAAACAGTCAGTGCAAACCAGAGAAGATCACCTGCTTAGCCCCCTTCTGAGTATTTTAGAAAGAGTATTTCCCACAGAGTCGAGATGCATTTCATGTATAGTAGCACAGAATCTTTTAAGAAGAAATAAAGTTGTATTCTGATGAATACTTCAGTGATGGCATTTGTTCATAATGCTAGCAAAGGATTAAATGTCACTTTCTCCTGGGAAGTGACCCGGGTATATTTCAATATGCAGCACATCCCAGACAAAAAAGTTTTAGGAAGGTAACAGTTTTAGGAAGGTAACACTCACTGCCCTGCCCTCCTTTAACAAAGAACAAATTCTTAAAAAAAAAAAAAAAAAGTGAAGAAGAAAGAGAAGGAGAAGAAAGGGAGGGGGGAGGAAGAGGAAAAGGAAAAGGAAAGTAAAGATTTTGAACAGTTTGTTCAATTCCAGAACTGAAAGTTTCCACTACCTCCATTATTTTTCTGTCACACCTGAGATGTGAACAATTATGAATCATTCAGTGTGTTGAAAATGCACCAAAGCAGCCTCTTTTTAAAATGGAATACTAAGCAAATGTAAACTAACTCTGTTTCTGATGGAAAATGTAATGTCATTTAAACATAATTCCCTATATGTCCTATTTTAAAGACAAGATTCCTCCACACCTTAAAATATTTAATATTTGCCAGTCCATATTTCTCTATATGATTTCTTTGCTTAAGGAACGCATATTTATCTTCTAACCGAAGAATCTTGAATGTTCTTTATAAGGGTTGAATTTGAGCAAATATACAAGCTGAACTTTTAAATGATTCCAACTCTTTCTTTTAAAAATATTTAAAAGTTGGTCTGTGCTTATGGTAAGAATTGAAAGGCCTTTTCTTTGGGTTTTCTTTCTGTGTCTTAAAAGTTTTAAATGTACTCTGGAACTGCCACTGGAAATGGAATATTTCATGAAAAAAACCAAAACACTGTAAAAAGAATAAAATCCTAAAACTTCCCAAAGTCCAGTGTTGCATTTTAACATGATAAACACGCATCTATATTGCAACACTTTTCTCCTCTCTATAGAACCCTAATTTGAGAGACTTGGTTGAGAATAATGTGTGTTTGTTTAAATATATTACACCTAATACATTTTGCTAGTCATTTACATTCAAAAGGACTTGTTCTGATGTGGGATAAATTATAATTCAGATGATAAATTTTTGGATTTCTTGTTTTTACACCTAAATTATGCATATTTTTGTCAATACAATCCATCACATAGTGATATATAAGAATTAATGTTTCCATATATAGCAAGAAAATCGTGTCCGTCCAATTAGATTATACAAGGAACTTATGCTCCTTAGGGGAACATTTTTCGGTGTCAATAGTTTACGATTGAGCTTTGAATTTGAAAGAAGGCTTCATAAAAATTAGGAAAAAAATATTTTTGTGTGTGTGCTTTTTTCTTTCTTTCTTTTTACCCTAATTCAATAGATGGTGATCAAGTTTCTTGAAAATGTACAAGGCAAATTTAGAAAAGTTAGGATTATTAAAATGAAGAAAAGATTCATTTTCTCAAGGTAAACATACAAAATGCATATGAAAAATAAGCATAATTTGATTATGAATTCTCCCCTTTGAGGGAGAATTGCAAAGGCTTGTTAAAAGAAATGTATATTCCTTTTATTGTTGTTGATTGGGTATTAGCCATAAGTTAAAGGTTTGAAAGATCATTTGAGTCACCGAAGTAAGTACATCCAGTTTTAGAACTCTGTTTCTTTCCCAGCTCAGAGATTTTAGAAAACAGAAATCAGAAGAACCACAAATGATATTTTGGAGACACTTAAGAGTTTTGAGTTGTTTGAGGAAAGCGTAAGCAACCCACAATTTTCCAGGCTTTTTCATTAACCAGTCTGAAACCCAGAGGCCCATATTACATATTCATTGATTGATTTATTGAGCCTGTGTCTTATATTAAGCATTATTTGTGGATACTGAACAGTTTTGGTTTTGTTTACAAAAACAGACACTACTGTATTTTAAGGGAAAAATATATTATTAAAAGATATTAAATAACTTGCTGAAGTTCTGGACAAACCCAATGGTCAGACTTGGAAGCTATAAAGTCAAATATTTATAATGAGCAACGAATTCTGTCAAGGAATTTAATGATGAGGTTGAACTGAAACAACCACTCCTAAACAAGTTGGTGCACAATAAACACTTAATAAACTTTTGGTTATGATGAGTGTTCCAGTATAACAAAGAAGCATGAAGCTTAATTTAAACAAAATCAGAGTTTGATTAGACATAGATTTAAATACAAGTCGTGTGTATTTTAATATCAGATACTTGTCTGTGTACTTGATTTCTGAAGCTAGATACAGGATTCTTTCTTGAAATATAAATAGAAATAGCATTTGAACAAATCTCATGAATTCAAAATATACTTGTCTGATAATTACTGTAGTAACAGTAATAGTGGAAGCTACTGTTTATTGACCATTTGCTGTGTATCGTTTGTTCTTGGTTGATTTGCAGGTCATAATTAGTACTAAGTAAAAGTAGAAAGTGAGAAAGGTGACTTGAGTTGGACATACCACGTCCAATGGAAGGTACAACTGCTTATTTTACATAGTTCTGTCTTTAGTGCCAAAACAGACAAGTTTTCAAATATTGACTCTGACATTTATTACCTGTGAAACTAAGTAAATTTTAGTTACTGTACTGAGTTTCAGTTTTCACAACCAGTAATGGAAACAACACCTGCCTTGTAAGAATGTTGTGATTTTATAAAATTTAAGTGTTCAAGTGAGTTTAACATGATGTTTGTAATGTCCATCATTAGTATAATTCAAAAAGATGTACTGGTGATTATAGCAGAAGAAAATGCACATTACCCCAAACTTAGACATTCTCCTGAGTAATGTTGATGCCTTTATGTTTCCCTGTTTGAGTTGTGATGATGACTTTTGAGGAAATCTTTCTACCCAGAAACTGGCAAAAGTTCAACATAAATAAAAGGCATGTGCTGTGTAAACATGTCAAGATAGGTTGGCATGTAGTTAATATTTTAATAAGAAAGGCATGATGGGGAAAGCTGTGGGGTCTAAATTACCTGGTGTTTTCTGAGTTAAAAGGAGAATAAGTGAGGAAGAAAAATTGTTAGTGTACAGATAGATGAAGAAACCATGATGTAAGAAATACGGACTTTGCCAAAGTCATGCAACTCATAAATGGAAGAGCTTTAGCTGGAGCTTCAGTCTGTATAACTTCAGCATCCAAACTTCTTACGATTAAATCAGTGAAGAGGTCTTCAAACTGTGTTGGTCCAAGAGCCTAAGAATATGCTTTAGGGAATAAAGGTGGGGCCAGAATTAGCAACTTATTAAATGAACACTAGAGTTGTGTATCAACCGTGTCTTAGGTTAGGATCCCCCAGAATCAGATTGTGGGGCAAGGATATAAATTTAAAGCTTATTTGCATAGTGTTCCCAGGAAGCACCCATGGGGAAATGGAGAAGTCAGGGAAAGAAAGCAAGCCAGTAGAGGGTATGTTAGCAGGCAGGATTACCACTGTGGACAACTGGGGCTCAGTCCAGTTGGGAAACTCTGAAAGATGGTATGAAACACACCTCAGAGTTCTACCATTCCAGGAGTGAGGTATATTTACTACAAGTTTGAGGTAAAATTTGCTCTTCATTTCAAAAAAAATGGTTAATTTTTTAATAAAAATTATAAGACATTTCTAAAACTATACTTCGAAAATTACTGAGATAAATATGATTAGCATAGGGTGGTCATACACTGGACACTTAATGTTGACCAAATTAGTGAGTTTACGAGTGCTATAATCAAAGGGAATTTAGAAACCTGGCTGTCCTGTGGGTCAGCCAATGTTTTGTTGTGCTGAGGTTGGTGTTGAGCTTTGTTCTGGCATCTGGGCTCTGGTCTGGATCTTCACTTTCCCAACTGTTGGCTCTGACTTTTGGTTCCTTCCCATCCTAACACTTGCTAAACATGTATTCTGGGGGGCACTGGGCTAAATTACAAGGTGTGAATTCACTGGATATGGGAGAGAGATAGTGGTGGACTCTGCATATCTCTAGTACCCTAAGCAGGAATGTCCTCAAGCTGGACTATAACCTCAGGGGGAATGTGTTGGAGTGATTGATAGAGTGTGTGCATGTGGGTGTTTGATATCTATAAACCCTTCCTTTAATTAATCTTCCTACTCTGCTCCCTTAATACTAAATATTTCTACATTTCCTCAGATATATTTCCCAAGAAGTAATAGGCAAAAATCAAAAAGTTAATCCTACAGAAAACAGGAGAATTACTGCACGGCCAGGGAAGAAAATTGTGGGCACAGGTTGATTTGAGAACAATGCATCTTCCTACAATTTCTTTTTTTACCATTTATCTGAATTTAGATATATAAGTGATTGAAAGAGTTAATTTAGAGCATATTTGTCTATGAGACTTTGGAGCTAAGAATACTATGGATCCTGATACTTCTAGATGTTTTAACTTGGAAAAGTTACTTAAGACCTCCTGATTCATTTTTGGTATCTGTTAATATGAGGTAACAATATCTGCCTTGAAAGTCTATCTAATTTTTGTTATCCTTTTTTTAACTATCATCACATCCCTGTTATTATAATCTGTTGGCTGAATTATGCAATAGATGTTTAAGTAATCACTCTGCCTCCTCCCTAATGCACATTATACCTGCCAGAATGATTTTTTTTTTTTTAATTGAAATTGTATGACTCTTCTCTTTATCCCTCTCCTGGCTTCCCAGCTCACTCAGAATAGAATCCAAACTCCTCACCCCCGATTTACACGGCCCTACCTGTTTTGTTGAAGGGCTGCCTCTCTACCTCATCTCCATCAAACTGTGTGCTTGCTTTTTTGCCCTGGTCACATTAATTTCCTTTCCCCCCTGGATTTATTGAGATATAATTGACATATAATATTGTGCAAGTTTCAGGTGTACAACATGTTGATTTGACACACGTATATGCTGCCAAATTATTATCACAGTTAAGATTAGTTAACATCTCCATCACCTCAAATAATTACCATTTTTTGTGTGAGAACCTTTAAGATCCATTCTTTTAGCAACTTTCAATATGTCATACATACAGTATTGTTAACTATAATAACCATGCTATACGTAGATACCCAGAAATTAATCGACTTATAACTGGAAGTTTGACCAACATCTCCCTATTTTCCCCACCTCCCAACCCCTGGCAACTGCCATTCTATTCTGTTTCTGTGAGTTCTGCACTTTTAAAGTGGTATCACGTGGTAATCTCTTTTTTCTCTGTCTGACTCACTTCACTTACCATAATGTCCTTTAAGTCAATCCATGTTGTCACAAAGGGCAGGGTTTCCTTCTTTTATGACTGAATACTATTCCACTGGCATCTATATACCACATTTAAAAAATATCACTCTTGTCAGTTCTGCAGGCAGATGTATTACCTCTGGAATCACAGTTGTGCTGTGTTAGGAAACTGTCACTTTGTCTGCAAGAAGGTTCTCAGTTGACAGGCTTATTATCAGGGGCTCAGGTGCATGTGGATCCTGCCTGGTCTCTGGGTGGTTGGGACTGCCTCTAGTACCTGGTTCAGTAAGGTGGCGCTGGGACAAGGGTATAAAGTCCCTGGGAGGGCTTCAGCTTGGTCATTTTGTGGATCCCTTGGCGGATAGGACTGGCCCTGGATACTGTTGAGAGGCCCTGGGACCCAGTCCCTGGGCTGTTCCAGGGTCCATAACCAAGCCAGAGGTCTGTAGACCTGGTTCCAGAGGCACAAATGGGTATGTCTCCTACCCAGTCCCTTGGCAGGCGGGACCACTCAGAGACTGCATAGCTGGGAGTTTGTGCATGTCTGTCTGCACACACGCATGCACAGAGCTAGAGCCAAGTACATATAGGGCTCTTTCAGGATATTCAGTGGTGCAGACACAAGTGTGTCCTGCCATGTCCCTGTGTTGTCAGGACTGTTCAGTGACTGTGGCTGGGACAGGCTGCAGTGCAATTACAAAGTCCTTTCAGAATCTACACTTGGACTGAGTTTGGCGGGCTCACCTCCAGTGCGGGTGGGACTGTGGTGGACAGTAGCTGGAGCCCTTCCTGAGCCACTTCAGGGTCCATAGCTGGGATCAAAATCTGTGTGTCTGTTACCAGAGGCTTGAGTGGGCACAGCTCCTCCCTAACCCCTTGGTGTTTGATGCTGGTGACAGAACTAAAGTCAGATGGGCTTGGCTAGCTCTCAGCACTAAGAACTATTTTCTGGGTCTGTATCTGTGTCCTCGGCAAGTCAGCCACCCAGGGTTGAGCTTGATTTCTCTAAGTGGCTCTCCTAGGTTTCAGACAGCACTGGGATTTCAACATCTCCTATCTGGATCCTCAAATGGATTTTTAATGTTTGTATAGATGCCAAATTACTGTTAAGGGAAGATAGGAGCAGGTAACTTCCCATTGGGCCACCTTGCTGATGTGTTTTTTCTCATGTTAATGTCCTGATTGTTCCTTTAACAGGCCGGACACACTCCCATCCCAGGGCCTTTCCTGTTTTCCCACTTCCTCTTTCTTCTTCTGAAATACTTCTCCCCATTTGTCTGTTAGGAGCATGCCCTCACTTCATTTAGGTCTCTGTGCAAATGTCACCATATCATAGAGAACTTCAGGAGTAATCCATCGGAAACAGTAGCCCAACACTTTCCATGCCTTCACTCTGTTTTATTTTGCTTCATTTAATTTACTTGTTTTATATTAATTTGTTGAATTTCTTTCTGCACAGATATTTAAAATCTGTAAGAATGTGGAATTTGTGTCTTTCTTTCTGCTATATACGGCACGTTGAATGAATGGGGTTTTGGGTGTGAGAATTAAACAGAGCAGTCATGTAAAAGTATTACCATGATGCCTGTGGCTCAATTTAAATTACGTGCTTTTTTGTTTAAAGCAGGGGTCAGCCCTGTAGCTCTTGGGCAAATATGGCTCCCCACCTGTTTTTGTAAATAAAGTTAGTATAACACAACCACATCTGTTTGTCTGTGTATCGTCTACAATGTATTGCATTGTATTGCTGTTACAAGACACATTTGAATCATTGTCACCAAGAGTAAACAGCCTGCAGAGAGTAAGATACTTATTATCTGCCCTTTACAGAAAAAAATTGGCTTTTAATCCAAAAGAAATGAAATACGTGAGTGGGTTGAATGAATGAAAATAGTAAGAATGAATGAATGATTAAATCTCCTGCTTACTTGGGTAATGGTAACAGCCATCAGTATGAATTTCCACTTGACTTTTTTGGTATTGAGTTTAAGTGAGCAAACTTTCTCATTTTAACAAAATGTAAAATGTTATCCTTTGCACATTTAAAAATAAGATGCTCAGACTTGTTGAATCAGGCCCAGAAATTGAGGATTTGTCAAAGGTCACAGAGCAGGTCAGGTGCAGATCGGAGGTAGAGTTCAAAGTCTCTCCATATTTAGCCCATGTCTTTCTCCAATATGTGTTTGGGTGTCATAAAAAATAAGCCATTTCAGCACTTTTCTTAAAAGTTGATTAAAGCCTGCAATGCTCTTTTTTTTTTTTTTTTAATTTATTTATTTGACAGAGAGAGACCTAGCGAGAGAAGGAACACAAGCAGGGGGTAGTGGGAGAGGGAGAAGCAGGCTTCCCGCGGAGCAGGGAGCCCGATGCGGGGCTCGATCCCAGGACCCTGGGATCATGACCTGAGCCGAAGGCAGACGCTTAACGACTGAGCCACCCAGGCGCCCAAAGCCTGCATAGCTCTTATTGTCAAAATGTTGTTGCCAATTCTCTTCTCAATTAGTAAAATGGATATTTTAAAGAGAAGCTTAATTTTTAAATGTTTTCTTTGATGAGGGATACGTGCTTTCATGGCTGAGTTCTAGTAAGTGAGGGTGATATTTTGTGTCTTCTTGAGATACCGTGCATACTGGAAAGAATTATCACTCCTCTGGACAAAATGATGTTTGAGCAATTTTTGTTATTTCTGGGCATAAGAATGCAGATTTTCCCCCCATCTAACCAAGTGGGGGAAAAAATATCAGAGTTGCTATATAAAAGAGATAAGTTTTATTTAAAAAGGAGCATTGTAAGAGGAATCTGAAACCTGGATTCCATTCTGGGACCTCTTTGGTAAATTTGAACAACTGTCAAATATATACATGTATATATATTTAATAATTACCATATTTGTTTTTATTTTCAACCTGGCTTACACCATAATTTCTGGTTCATAGTTGATATTCACAAATATTTGTGGAGAGAATAAATGAATGAATAAATAGAAAATGTAGAGTTTATAGTTAAAAAATAAAAGGAAATTATACATACAAAATAGGAAGCTATTCTACAAAAGAGCCCTTTGTGATAATAAAAGCTGGAATTTGGAGAATTAAGAGGATGTTAATAAACCTTACAAACTAGGTTCAGTGTGTTTTGTTGTGTTTTGTCATATTTTGTTTTCAAGTTTTAAAGGCATGTAGGTGGAGCTAGGGCAAATAACCTTTGCTTACTTGGAAAAGGGTCAGGATACATCTTTGAGAACATATGAATATTTCTCCACTATTTAAGCCATAGTAAAGAGAGTAAATATAACACCAAACATCCAATATAAAAATTACCCAAGTTAATGTATATCTAGAAAGCCACTATTATATCCTCTAGTGGTGAATGGGGCCAGAGTAATACCACAGAGTGGAAGAAAGGAGAGTTACGTTGGTCAAGATTCTTCTCATTGCTAATGAGAGAAACACAATTCTAATTAGATTAAGTTGAAAACAATTGGGGGTGGGTAGGAGTTTACTGGCTTATTGAACAAGAAATACAGATTTGTCCTCATCTTCACAACTGGGTGAACCTGAGGGCTCAAATAATTTGTTCAGGAAACTGTTTCTTCCATTGCTTAGACCTACTTTACTCTGGGTTGTCTCTATGCTCACGCAAGTTTTCTCTGGAGTACCAGGTGGGTAACCTTAAAGTTCATTTAATGAAAGAAAACATGTGAAACTCTCTATCCCAGTTATCATCCCATATGTGAGTGTGTGGTCTAGGCAGGGGTAGAGAAGACACATCTATTTACTTTGGGAATTAAAAGGAAACCTCCTTTTGGGAAACTAACCTTCTTAATCAATGTAATGATTCCTCTGGATATTAATTAATGTAAATTTCCTCTGGATATGTTGAATACATTTTGATGTAAATTTTCAGGACTTGCAATTTCTGGTCTGGCACATGAGACTTAAAAGTTACCACTCTGTTCTAACAACAAATTAGAAAAACTGGACAAACTGTAAAATCACCATCTGTTCTTAGATCCATAAGAGAAGTGAGGTCAGAGAATGCCCTACACTGTTAGGGCTGCTGTTATAGACTGGGTGGCTTATAAACAACAGAAATTAATTTCTTACAGTTGTGAAGGCTGGAGCTCAAGATGGGAGTGCCAGCATGGTTGTGTTCTGGTAAGAGGCCTCTTCCAGGTTTGTGCATGGCTGTCCTCTTGGTGTATCCTTCCTCATATGGCAGAGAGCAAGCTCTCTCCTGACACTTATAAGGGCTCTCATCCCATTCCTGAGCGCTCCACCCTAATTACCACCTAAAGGCTGCTCACAGTATCATCACGCTGGGGGACACAAACATTTGGTCCGTTAACACAGGGAAAATCTCTACTTCCAAAATGAGAGAGGCAGGGAGGCACATACAGAATGGCAACTTACCTAGTGGAAATCCACAAACGGAAACCCCCCAGGGAAACCAGTGGCAGGATAGGAAAACCTGACATGTCACTGACAAATTGCTAGGGACTTTGTGTATAACTTTGAGAGAGAAAAACTCCAAGGGGACCTAGTCATTGGAGGGCCACCACACTTTAGTGAGTTTTACCTACTGGAGCTCTTTCAGGTTCTCACAGTGAATAATCAGAGAAAAATCCCCTTGTGTCTCAGGCAGAGAGAGAGGAAAATGAACCATTCTGAAATATCCCAGATAATTCTGTTCTTAACGAGGTCCTTCCTCAGGGGAAAGTATTTAACCAGAGACTAACCTCCTGAAGCTTTATCAGAGCCTAACTGACCTAGGGGAATGAAAATACCCAGCTCTAGCCCAATCCACCCTTTCATGAGGGAGAAAGGAAGTACCTCTAGCCTAGTTCATCTTGTCTGCCTGTCAAGAAAAAACAAAACAAAAACAAACAAAAAACTGCAAGGCATCCTAAAAGGCAAAAGACACAGTTTGAAGGGAGAGAGCAGACTTTAGAACCAGACTCAGAAATGGCATGAATGTTAGAATTATCAGACCAGGAATTTAAAATTACTGTGATTAATACATTAAGGGCTCTAATGGATGAAGTAGATAGAATGCAATAACAGATGGGAAATGCAAACAGAGACAGAAATTCTCAGAACGTACCGAAAAGAAATCCTAGAGATAAAAAACACCGTAATAGAAATGAAGAGTGTCTTTGATGGGCTAATTTATTAGTAGACTAGGATGCGAAAAGAATCTCTGAGCTTGGAGATATTTAAATAGAATCCCCCAAAACTGAAAGCAAAGAGGAAAAAACAAAAGCAAAACAAAGAAAAAAAACAATCAGAATAGAATATCCAAGAATAGTGGGGAAAACTACAAAAGGTATAAAATATACATCATGGGAATACGAGAAGAAAGAAAGAAAGAAAGAAAGAGAAACAGAAGAAACAAAGCAATAATAACTAAGAATTTCCCCCAAATTAATGATAGATGTCAAAACACTTAGAAGCAGCCAAAGTCTTTCAGGAGGTGAAGGGATAAGTGAATTGTGTACATGCAGACAATCAAATATTATTTAAGCACCAAAAGGAAATAAGCTATCAAACCATGAAAAGACAGGGAGGAACCTTAAATGCATATTACTGAGTGACAAAGCCAATCTGAAAAGACTACATCATGTATGATTCCAACTGTATGACATTCTGGAAAAGACAAAACTGTGGAGAACAGTAAAAAGATCAGTAGTTGCCAGGGGTAGGTTAAGAGGGAGGGAGGTACGGGGAGGCAAAGCACACAGGATTTTTAAGGTGGTGAAACTACTCTCTATTATTATGAATGGTCGATACATGTGATTATACGTTTGCCCAAGCCCATAGAACGTGTAACACCAGGAGTATATGCCAGTGTAAGCCATGGAGTTTCAGCAGTTACGTGTTAACATAGCTTCAGTTGTAATATGTGGCAGTGGGTGTTAAAAATGAGGAGGTTACATGCATGTGTCCGGGTAGGTGGAATGTGGGAAAACTTCTATCTTCACAGTTTGGATGTGAGCCTTAAAACTGCCCTAAAAAATAAAGTCCATTAAAATTTTCATGAAAAGTGTGAATTTTAATGGTTTATTTAATGAAATGAACTCACTCCATTGACTCTCATCTGGTTTGAGTGATGAGCCTAGTTTTGGGCTACTCACTATATTTTCTAAGAGGAGGCCCTCTCATCTGCCTGATTTTGGGCAAGGAGGCTGTGCTTCAGAGCCAATAGCCCAAAATATACGGGGATTAAGGTAGAAAGAATGCACAGAAGGTAGAGATGTAAGGCAGATAAAAAACAACAAGAAATCCAGTCCTGTGTTGAGGAAATAAACTAACATTCATCTATATTAATGGGAAAGTAGGGGACAGAAGAGCCTATAAAGGTGATTATTATTCTTTTTAATTCAGAGAGTGGCCCCTCTATCTGTACAGAATCTCCAGATGCAAAGTAGGTATATTGACTATCACAGTGTACATTTAAATTGCCTTATTTGGCTTGATTTCCTCTTTGAGCAAACATAGGATAGGTTTTACAAAGGAAAGGTATATATAGATTTTAGAGATTATCTTTCCCAAACATTTAATGTTATCATTAAATGGACTGAGGACGCTCAGAGAGTTAAAATGCCCTTTCTAAATAACCAACAATCTGCTCAAGACCTGCATTCTACTCTCAGCTCTGTAGGTGTGTGTGTGTGTGTGTGTGTGTGTGTGTGTGTGTACACCCTCTGTAGGGTGTTTGTGTGTGTGTTTGTATCCTATTTTTTTCTTTTTTTTTTTTTTTTTTTTACAGGAAGTTTAGAAAACTGCCTTTATTCTATTAGTAGTTGGAAAAATTAACTGGTACAGAAAAAAAGTTCAGTCAGCTGGAGAGAAGAAAGAGTGCCACCCAAGTGTACCCTATTTTTTTCTTATAGTCTTAATACATAGGTCCTCTACATTGTAACTGCATCATTGTAAAGATATTATTATGCAGTCATAAAATTTAAATAGAACGGAGGAAACTCATATTTATTCTATAACTGTGATAATCTGAACTATGTCCTGAGACCTTTAATGATTCATTTGACCAAAATATATTAAGGATCTATTATACACTGACTCTGAGGACAGAGAGTGAAAGAGATAGGCAAAGTCCCTTCTTTCTCAGAGTTTATAACCTAGAGATTTTGGTAGTCACTCTGAAAAATAATGAGTGGACAGTAAACAAGGAAAAGGATGATGGAGCAGAAATCACTAATTTATGTTGGGAATTGGAAAATGTATCTGAAGAGCTGAGCAGAAATGCAAGTTGTAGTAAGCAGCCAGTCATAGTAAATTTCCAGAAAGAAGGTTGTGGGGTAGGGGGCGGAAACAGCAGTACAAAGTGTTAGAAGCGAGCATAGGAACATAGTAGTGTGTGAGACTCAACAAAGAAGACAGCTTGAACCAGTGTGAAAGCTAGGGTGGGTCCTGTGATAGCTTGTAAGCTTTGGTAAGGGGTTGGATTGTACTAAGTGAAATAATTGGAAGATTTGAAAAATGGAGAGAAATATTTTTTACAAAGATTTATTTTTTAGAGAGTGCATGCATGCAGAGTATGGGGAGGGGCAGAAGGAGAGGGAGAGGATCTCAGGCAGACTCCCCACTGAGCACGAAGCCCTATGTGGGGTTCCATCTCAGGACCCTGAGATCATGATGTGAGCTGAAATCAAGAGCCTGACGCCTACCCCACTTAGCTGCTCAGGTACCCGGAGAAATTTTTTTTTTTTAATATCACAAGAACCCTGTGTTTCAGATATTATCGTGCCCATTTTATGGATGGGGAAAATGGAAGCTCAGAAGTGCCTGCAATGAGAAGTCAGTGCCTAAAACAGCATTCAAAATAAGATCCATGTGATTACAATGTCCTTTTTCATTAGACTGGAATGCCTCTTACTATAGCCATTAACTCAATTCTTTCCTGCAAAACTACAACCATATGATATGGGTGAAAAAAATAGAAGATATTGGAGAATAAACAGCCCTTTTCCATGGGAGATAAAAGATTATATATATATATATATTTCCCCTGTCTGCATTCGCACACATTCTTAATGCCTTCTTCATTTTATTATAGTGTTCTTTAACTCTTTTCAAAGCAGGATATCTAAGTTCTTTTATCTTTTTATTTTATTGTTTTTGAAAACCAAGATCCTTTAAAACCTTTCTTGTACTAAACTGAACAATCTGTATAAATCCAACATGCATAAAAATAGTATCTTAAATCTGAGGATCAAGAATTAAAAATAATGACTGAGGTTTTTATCACATTTGTTAATTGTCAGTTTGTTGAGTAACATTTTTCAACTGTTGCCTCTTTAGTCATTGTTCTTAAAGTAGGATTATCTAATTAAGGAGATTGACCTGAATTAATATTTTCACACCTTTTGCTAGCATTGCCAGGGATAAGTAGCAGAAATCTGGAATGATTTCTCTCTCAATGTCTTTTCCGTTCCTTCTGTTTTAAAATTGCTTTAATTTTCTATTTACACACTGCATTAGTACACATGGATTAATTCTGTTACTTTTTTCCTTGTCAATCACACAGTATCCAAGATTGTTAATATTATCCTACAGGATAAAAGAAAGCACTAGATTGTAATTCAGTTTTACAAAACACACGCATAGGCAGGCAAACACAACCTAATTCCACATGAAATGGAAAGTGGCCTGTGGATCTGACAGACTGTGTTATTGGTCTTGACATGTTTAGCATATTTGCAGATAACTTGCAAAATGCCACAGTGTAAGGTGATCACATCTGCAGGTGACCAGGAAATGAGAGAAGCCAGTAAGTGGAAAATAGGAATAAGATTCAGATGTTTCATTATAAGTTAGAATTATGTACCTACCCATATGAATTCCATTTACATTTAAGTTATTTAAGGCAGAAACAATAAGGCCAGAAAAACAAAAGCAAACATAGAGGATGCGGGAAATATTGTTTCAGAGGTGAGCACATGAAGAAGAAGAGCTGGGTCTGTGGCTGTGATTTGAGGTGGCTGCCAGGAAAACTGTCTCAGGCTGCCGTTGGTAGGTATTTTGGTTCTGATTGGAAGGGAACATATCCCACATACTGTGTTTAGCTCCCTTAAATGATAATCTGATAGAGTGAAGCATTGGCAGAGGAAGGACATGGAATAGTGAAGGAATTCAAGAAGAACTTTCTCAGATGTTTAAAATTATTTCAGAGAAAGGGCTCACAAATCAGATTGTGTTCAAGTCCCAGATCCGTCTGTTGGGGATCTAAGTTTAGTGAACGGAGCAGAATCTATACTGTTCTTGGTGCTTCAGGCAGTGTACATGTTTAATTTTCCTCATCTGTGAAATGGGGAGCTTCCATCTTTAGAGAGTGTTTGTTGGATGAAACCAGACAAGGCATCACATATACCTGACAAATTTGAGATGGTTGGTGAAGTTTCTCTCTCATTTTTTTTTTCTTTTTATCATAATAATTATTGAAGAAAGTCAGGGATGATGATACTCAAAAATAGAATATCTCTCAGAAAGATATTATCCCACTCCCCCAAAAATCATTTCCTCCCCTAAGATTGCCACGGTGGCTAATAGTAGCTGCAGAAGTCTCATGCTTTCACCTAATGTGCCATACCCACATCATTTTTCATGTACACTTTGGCATCGAGAATGCTGGGATGCATTTTGTAAATAAGAGAAATGGTAAAGTAAGTTATTTTGAAATAACACTCTAGCAAGAGTCAAGATTAATTTAGTTGGGGATTGTGAGAGGAACATGGTTTAGGAATGTGAGTTCTTAGCATAATTTTATGTCTGTAAGATGGCAGTATCCAAAGTAGTTGTAAAGGTGATGGATAGGACAGGTGGCATGAATAGGACAGAAAAATACCATTGGTGATATTCTCATTATTCCACTATAGTTTTCAAAAAGTGGTCTTTAGCTCATCCTGAACAGGGAGAACAAACAAACAAACATATAAATCAGGATTAGGTCATTTCAGCAATTCTTTAACTCTTCAAACACAGTTCTCTGAGGCATATTCAAATGTAGAAAATACCCATAATAGGTAGACTCTGTTTCTGATTTGTCAGGCTTACCTGAGTTCACTTACTTCCTATTTCCCCCCTCCCCCAGTGATGTTCTGTGATCTTGTGACCACACTCCTTTCAACCATATAAATTTAACCAATTGAATGGAAAGGAGGAATGGAAGCTTTTGATGTCCCACTTCTTTGCATGGCTCCCTACTAGGTGCTTTAGATTCGAGATTTGATTTAGTAATCACAGCAAGTGAGGAATCAGACTTACAGTGTGTTACCTACTCAGGGATCCCCTAATGAATGGAGTCAGGTTTCAAATCCAGGGCTGTCTGGTTCCAAAGTCTGAGTTCTTGCCTTTATATCATCTTCCCTTTATATCCCTGTAATCTATGTCCATTAAAACTGCAGTTTTAGATGTCGTCACTCACTGTGTAATAGCCTAATTTTCCCACAGGAAATAATGCAGTGGAATAGCAAAGAGGCCTGTACTGCAGAGTCGAGTCACAACCATCCCCCACCTGGGGGTGTGTTTGCTGGTGTGTGCCTGTGAATGTGACTTTGTGTGTGCTTATGTATGTGAATTTCCCGTGTACAGAGTGCTGTGCACCTGATGGAATGGATGGCTTCATGAAATTCTTGAAATTATATCACCGAAACATCCACCTCTCCAAAGGGCAGCATCAGGGCAGTACCTACAGAGAATAGCAATTAGCACTTTCTAAAATAGTCTAATTAATGCAAAATCCTATTTCACTAGCAACCAAAATAGGATTTTCATTTTAACCCATTATTAGTAGTCCTATTTTATGAATACCGTTACTTGATGTAATTTTGAGGGGAAATCAAAAAATCAAAATAATCACGATTCACTGAAGCAGCTTCAGATGTTTAACCTTTCCCAAAGTTACTTCTAACGTTCACCACCCAGCAACTGCAGCTGAGTGATAAGGAACCAAGTTGGAGACAGGGGGAAAAGGAGATTATCGAGTATGAACAATTAATTTGAGTACTTCTCTCAAACTCAGTGGGCAACAGAGGTTGAGTTTACAGTCTTATACCTGAAATTTAAATGCTTAATTTTTTTGGAGGAGAGTACAGCAATCTCAGATTGTCCTTTTTCTACAAATACTGATTTATTTATATATACTTAAGAGAATCTAAGCTGGAGTCACCCTAGGTCCTACGCTCTGACTCCGTGTTTTGATGGTATCAGATATCATGGTATCAGTGATGGCCAGTCCCTCACCACACTCTGCTGTCCGCATGAGGGTCTCCATGCTGCTCTCTACCATAGCCTCAGACCTGATGTCTGTATCTGCACCATGTGCAATACAGCGGCCTTTGCAGACCTGATCCTGCTGGGTCTACATTAGCACGACCAGAGACTTCAGTGTGTAGTGGGGTGGAGGGGGCTTTGAGCTTCAGGAGTCAATCTTCCTAGTTCTCTTATTGCAGAACCTAGGATTAGTTTGTGCAGTTGAGTGGGCTTTGAAATTCTAATCCCTTTGAGGCTCTTACTTGAAGAAGTTGAACTAGTTGTGGTTAAGTGCCTCACAAATTTTTGAGATAACCTGAATTCCTTTGCAGAGGGCTAAGGCTGGTGTTTCTGTGGGATAAAGAGCTGTGTCCTCTGCCCATGGGCTATTCTGGCCTTTTTCCTTTCTTTCACTCCTAATGGCTTCCGAGAAAGATAGGGACCAGCAGAAGAATGAATGGTCAACCTGGTCCTCCCCAGTCTCATGGTAATGGGAATGTCTTTTGGGAGTTCTGACTTTTCCCTCCTTTTTCTTTGAGTTTCAATATTGGGTTGGGGGACCCCATGGCTTCCATCCTGTTCACTCATATAAACTTTGCTCTGTGAGGTTCAGATGAGGGATTCTACTATGGGACCTTTAACTGCAAGACTGAGATAAAGGGTTCCATTACAGGACCTTTAGATGTTTCTGTGATAGGCTTGCTGGTGCTGTCATCTTGTGCAGTTACCACACACATGCTGCTCCGTGGAGAGAGACCAGAAATTTCTGTTGACAGGCTAGAAGTTTCCTCTGAGGACAAGGATGTGTTTGCAGCACTTGATACAAACACAGTAAGACTGGGGATGTATCAGCAGGGCCTTGCCTGCCATGCTGGTCTGCATGCTCCTGGGTCCGTAAAAGCTTATTATCCTGTTAGTGTTGTGCTTATCTGTCCTGGGTCTGCATGTTTGGTTTCTTATCCCCTTGCATTACTAAGAGAGGTGGCCCCAAACACCCCAGGGAACCGGTGAAGGCTCCTGATGCCGACTTGGTCTTTATATTCTTTCTCCATAAAACTCCATAGCCTGGACGGAGAGGGAGGAAAAACAAGTGAAGGAGAGAAGCAAGTGGGGCTAGAAAGGGCTGCTCCCCTCCTATCTGCAACTGAACAACTCATGAGCTTGTAATGAGAAGAATCTTTGAGATCATGAAGTGCACTCTCCTGCTTGATGCGGGAATTCCCTCTAGAGAAACACACACACACACCACACACACACACACACACACACACACACGGCATTCCAGTTTTTTTCAGAAGAGTTCTAATTCAGCAGTCAATATTCCCAGAAACTTTTATTTTATACGCTTGTGTTATATTACTTCAGAGTAGATTTCCTTTAAGTGAAATGCTGGTCAAGGGAAGTGCATAATTTTGATAGTAACTAAAAAATCATGCACACGTGCACAGGCATATTCACTGCTATTGATTTATTCACATCACACAGTTTCTGGATCAAAGGAAGGACCTTATAATTGTTTAAAAATGTCCTACAACAGATCAGACTGCTCAGATTTTGGTAGTAAGTATTCAAGAATAGACTGGATGGTTGGGATGTTGTCTAGGGTTTTACAACATTGCGTATGAGATGAAAGGCATTAACATCTAAGGAATATCCAGAATTCAGCCTTGGGGGACATTTTGGAGAAATGATAAGAGCCTCTCCAATGTGGCAAAGCCTCTAAATGGTGGCTTACGTGGTCCTGAACTCTTCCAAATGCAATTCATTTTCCAGGTGAGCCTAAGAAAACATCAAAGGTTATGCAAGACTAGCTTGTAAGGTGCTCTGCCAAAGCTCCTTGGCCTTGTCTTTTGGAATCTCTGCAGTGCCACACTACTGGGCTTTTGGCCTCTGTCTCAAATACATGCATGCTCTTCGTTGTCTGCAGCTGGGCTGGCCTGAGTATTGCATTAACCCTCCGCCGATGGCATCAGAGATAACCAAGGCAGCTTTTCCAATTAACAAAAAGACTTTTTGCATCTGAATGAGGCATAGCTGAAAGGTTAAAAGAACATCCAGTGACAAACTTGAAGCAGAACTGCTGCTTTTCATATCAAGGACAGATGTGTTTTTTTGTCCACTTCAGTGGAAGCAACCTGATGAGCTCTAGGTCTTATTAAGCTTGTGGCCTCTTGCCTGGATGTCACAAACATGTCTGTCACATTCTTCCTAGCGTGCAGCTAGTCCAGTGAGCAGCATTGGTTCTCAAACATCAGTGTGCCCTTGCATATAACATACTGTCTTGTACAGTTGTTGTTATAGTCCCCCATGGAGGTATTTAACATGCCCACGGTGCAGCTGCATCTGGCCATGTAATAGGGCAGCGTGGATTCGCTGCTCAGGATGATCTTTATGAAGCTAGTTTCTCCTAGCTCCTCTACACCTTCCTCACCACACCCCTCAAGGCTTCCATGTTCCCTGCTTCTCTGGCAGGTTGGGAATAGTGTCCTCTGGTGTGCTTTCCAGCCTCAGAGCCCTGGGAGGGAGGCCCCTGACAAAGGATGGCGTGAGGCCTTTCTCTCTTGCCTGGATACAGATTGTGCCGCCCGGGCTTGGAGAAATGGGCATGCTCAGAAAGAGCTTCTCCCCAAGTCTGACACACCTGATCACCACTTCCACCTTTGATTACTCCGAGTGAGCCACCAACCACGGTCTTTCAACCACTCCTCTTCTGTGGAGCCTCCAACTGGGCTTAAACCAGCCCACATGGCCTCTTCTGTCTCCCCTTGCTCACTGTGACCTGTGGTCATCACACATCCCTTTGTCCCTGCCCCAATCACTTGCCCCTTCAGGACAGTGCCTCCCATTTGGCCAACTGGGAGACCCCACGAGGCATGGGGGTTAGGGATAACTAAGGTGGCTAAACTGGTTGAGGTATAGCAGTGTGCTAACAAGGGCAGTACTAACCAGATATAATTAAAGATGATTTCTTACCCTGAATTTTCCTTTTGAGGTAAAAATAAAACGCAGTGGTGGGTTAGGTCCTATTATTAATTAATGATCAGAGACTGACTTGTACTGTTTTATCTAGTTTTATGTATCTTATTAAAATATAAACAACGTTATAATTTTATTTCCAACAACAGTGATTATGTGTGTAGCAGTGGATGAAAGAAAAACATATTTCTTTACAGGTAGTCTCTGAAATTTGAAGGAAGCAAGGAGAAATTTCTGTGGAACATTTACTTAACATATTTTAGATATGGGCAGACTCTAAATGTAGACATGGAAGCACTGAGCACATCAGATGGATAGAAGTTCAGTATGCAAGTGACTTACAGTTTATCAGCTATGTCAAGTACCCGAAAGTTGCCCTCAGATAGCAGTGGGCCTTACTTCTCATTTTACATTATTTGGAGAGTACAGAAATATTTGCCAAGGGGTGAGTACATTCCTTTTAGTTATCTTTTCTGTTTTTTAAAAATTTTTTTATTGTTATGTTAATCACATACATTACATCATTAGTTTTAGATGTAGTGTTCCATGATTCATTGTTTGTGCATAACACCCAGTGCTCCATGCAGAACGTGCCCTCTTTAATACCCATCACCAGGCTAACCCATCCTCCCACCCTAGTTATCTTTTCTTTTTTTTTAAGATTTATTTATTCATTTTATTTAATTAAATTAAATAAATTAAAATTTATTTATTTATTTGACAGAGAGAGACACAGCGAGAGAGGGAACACAAGCAGGGGGAGTGGGAGAGGGAGAAGCAGACTTCCCGCTGAGCAGGGAGCCTGACATGGGGCTCGATCCCAGGACCGTGGGATCATGACCTAAGCTGAAGGCAGATGCTTAACTGACTGAGCCACCCAGGAGCCCCTCCTTTTGGTTATCTTGATTGCTTTTCTGAAAGATACCTACCTTCTGTCCTCCATGTATAGTATCTCTCTATTTCTCTCTCCCCCTTATATTTATGTTTATATGTACTTATATATATAATATATATAAATTAATGACCTTAAGTGACTGAAGTATCTTAAAATTGTGTGTCATTTAACACTATCCATAAAGTTTGATGTGAACTAATTCATTTAAATATAGCTGCTCTTTATCTCTCAGTCCAATACTGTCTGCTAGAATATAAAAATTATGCCTTTCTTTCACTTTATGCTCCTCTTTACATTTTTCCTCAACACCTCCAATCTGGTGAATGATTTTGAGCAAATGATTGTCAGTCCGGCCACAGACCAAAGCAGACACACCTTGTGTCTGGCTGCCTTCCTTATACTTTGATAAACACGGTAGCATTATGGAGTTACCAGGGCGAGGGTTCTGATACAACATATACCCAAACCCCAGTTCTGTCCCTTCTAGCTCTGGGGCTAGGCAGGTTTCTTAAGCTCTCAGAGTTTTATTTCCTTACCTGCAGTGTTGGCATAATAGCATCTCCTTCATAGGTAGGAAGTGAGAATAAGCTGCTGCAGAGAAAGCTCTTAATTTAGGGATTGATGTTTAATATGTACTCAATAAATGGTAGCTGTTCCTACTAATGAGTTTCACGTATATCTTTCACATAGCCATCAATCTAGATAAAAATAAAAATTTCTAATTGAGCAGCTCTTTCACCTGTTTAAGGCATTAGATGTTCTCCTTGTTTGCGCCGTGTACACATAGGTAAGTACACAGAGTCATGGCCAACACACTCCATTCCCTGAGATCCTGGCAAGTAAGTAGCCCTTTTCTAGAGCAGAGTACAAGCATTGCAGTGATCTGTGTGGCAAGTGATCTGTTGTTTTCGCTCTCAGGATTTCTGCCCACATTGGGCTGAGGAGAGGATCAAGCACAGCAAGCATTTTTATAAAGGCCCGAGGGATAGGTATTGGAAGGAGAAAAAACAGTCCGTGAATTGAACACTGAAAATTCAAAGCAGAGAGCAAATTTCCAACTGAGCCTTCGGTTACATTCTCAGGAGGGAGTCAAGAATTTGAGACAAGGGAATGAGACTGAACTCTTGATGTGCTGTTAGGACCTTTGTAGCTTTGTCATGCTGTTTTATTTCTTATCACATTGACATATATTGAATACCTGCTATGTGTTAGGTCAGGTGTTGTAAGCTAAAAATTAGAAAATTGTCTCTGCCCTCAAAGTATTCAATGGGGATTTTGTTAGGAAGAGATAAATAAGTCACTAGTGAGCAATATGGTGGAAGGGAAGTTATCTGAGAGTGATATGCACTTATTTGTACAGGAGCACAGCAAGGAGAAAGCCTTTCAGGGTAGAAGACAATTTAAGCATAGGGATAACTCAGGCAAAGATGGGGCATGATGGTCATTGCAGAATGGGGGAGCAGTGTGTGCAGAGGACAAAGGCAAGGCTGACCGTCCAGAGAAGAGTCAGTAGTTCATGTTAGATTAGCATAGAGTAAGTAATAAAACTTACAAGAAGTAAGACTGGGGAGGAAAGCAGGATGGAGATTATTGAGGCCTTGAAGGTTTTGTTAAGGAGTTTAAATTTATCTTGATACTGTGAGCTGTGGAAGGGACATGAGTAAATCAGTCTCAGTGTGCTTTACAGGATTAATTCTGGATCCGGTGAAGACAGTGGACTGGAAGGAGTTAAGGGCTAAACAAGGAGAAAGATATTAGCATTTCCAGAAGGTCTGGAAAACTGGTAAAATGCTAGGCAGTGACCAGAGCCTGAAGAAAGAAAGGTATACTTGGGTTCTTGAAAGATGAGAGTGATGATCACATAACTGAAATTTGATCCTTTTATTTTATGACTACATCATGAGATCTTGGGTTTTGGAAAAAAAAAAACTAATTCAACTCTTCACTCATTTATTTGTTCTTAGTCCTCCATTGAACCAACATTTAATAAACACTATGTTCTAGGACCTGTGCTAAGGATGGCAGGTATGGAGATGGTGCCAAAAACCATCCTTTGAAACATCTCATTATAGTTGTTGTAGTGGAAACAGACATTACTACAGTGTGGTGTAGCCAGGGCTGTAGTAGAGGTGTGCTCAGAAGATGTCCTTATGCTCTGTTGTTTCCTCTTGAACAATGTCAGTGGAACTGGATGGTCCCATTCTATTACTAAAAATAATCTGATCATGTACTTGGAAACAAACAGATGATGTCATTTCTGAATTTTGAAACTAAGCTTTGAGGATTGTGCTGAAAGCAAAATATCTAGGCTGGAACCTTCCCTCTTGTTCAAGTTTTGGGACAGTAAGGCTTGGATTCAAATCCTAGCTAAGCCCCCTGCTATTTTGACTGACCTGGAATAAATCTATCAACCTTTACAAAAGTTCACTTTTCTTATCTGCAGGTTGCACCTTAAACATTTAGAAGAAACACACTCTAATTTAAAACTAGACTAGACCAGCAATGTATGTGTCACAATTTTCATACTTCTAGGACAGGTGAGGGACAGTCTTAGAGGAAAAGTAGATTAGGAACTGGAAATGAGGGTTCAGATGATAATTGAGTATTGGAGTATTTAGTTTTGGAATTAGACATACATTCCTAGTTTAGAAATGGTGGAACTAAATAAAGAACTAGAAAAAACTCTGTGTAAGTTACAGTTTAAAGGAAGGAAATGAAACAGATTGGAGATTGGACAAACCGCATGTGAAAACTCACAGGAAATGTGGCCAGTCCTTGAACAAACACAGCCCAAAAAACAACAAAAAGAAACATGGATAAAACAAAGTGGGTAGTCTAAGTGACAATGAGAGCAAAGGAAAATTATCCTTCTGAGTGCTTCACTCTTTTCCTTTGCTTTTTTTTCTTGCCTTTCTTTTCTTTTCTCTTTATTTAATTTTCATTCGTGTTACTTTCTTTCTTTTTGTCTTCTGTGTATTCTAAAGGTCCTCAGAATTTTCTGACACATTTATATCAAATCCTTCAAAAAATGTTTCTTATATATAAACGTATCTTATCACCTCAGTAATTTGTGGTTAACCTTGCATGAGATATGGGTCCAGTTAGATAGGCTTTAGCTCTAAGGAAGCAGTGACAAATTAGTCTTAAAAAAATTCATCAGTATGTTAACGCTATTATAATTTCTGTGCTTTAGTGATATAAAAGAGGACAATTAATTTCCAGTTTCTTATTGGCTAGAATCGTAACTAATTCCTACTAAAAACATAACAACAAGCCCCAAATGAAGTTTTTTGTGCTACGCCCCATGTCCCCAAACTCAGACTTAACTGAATTACAGTGTCGGCTTTCCCAGAAATGGAATCTTATACCGATCAGTCAGGAATTACCTACTCAGCACTGGTTAGGTAATCTGCTTGACAGACCCCTGCCAACTCCTAGAGGAAATTAACCTTGCAATAACCAACCCACTTTTTTGCTAGTATAATGTCCTTGTTCCCACTCCCTTCTGTCTATAAAAGTCTTTGATCTTATACAGCTCCTTGGAGCTCCTTTCTTTCTTTCTTTCTTTTTTAAAGATTTTATTTATTTATTTGACGAGAGAGACACAGCGAGAGAGGGAACACAAGCAGGGGGAGTGGGAGAGGGAGAAGCAGGCTTCCCGCGGAGCAGGGAGCCTGATGCGGGCCAGGACCCTGGGATCATGACCTGAGCCGAAGGCAGACGCTTAACAACTGAGCCACCCAGGCGCCCATTGGAGCTCCTTTCTATTTTCTAGATTGGATACTGCCCGATTCCAATTAATTTTTGCTCAAATAAACTCTTAATAGTTTTTATACAACTCAGTTTATCTTTGAACAAACCCCATGGATGTTGTAATAGGAAAATAGTGTTCGCTCTTTCTGACCTACCTCAAAAAAGTAACAGCTTGCATGATACTGGAAAGAGCATTTGAAAACAAGGGAAAAAAAAAAACAGGCAAAGGTTTGAGTCCCATCTCTGACATTCATTATTTACATACTCTTGTGATCTTGGATACTTTGCTTAACATTTTTGAGCTTTGAATCCCTTCCTTCTAGGGGAAGATGTAGATTGACAGCTCACAAGATTATAATGAAAATTTAATACATTAATGTTTATAGAGTGCAGAGCATAGTTTATGACATATAGTAATTGTTCAATAAATGGTAGCTATTATTACTAAATTACCTAGGCTGTTTTTTTTTTTTTTTTTTTTCCTGGAAGTGTTACCTGATGAAATGATTATTGGCTATAGAAAAGATTTCAGGAAAATCTAAGAAAATTGTTTCCCTTCCCACGAATAATTTTAAATGAAAACATCTTTGAAGTTTTACAAATTTACCTCTGTTATACTCTCTGTAGGTTAATGGCAATGAACAGAGAAGAAAATTGTGACTTCAGGGTTGTGAAGCTCCCTAGTGACATAAAATCAATCAGTTAGTTCGTGGTACATTGTCTTTCTCCTCATTATACATACCAGCGGAGTAAGACAGCTATTAAAATCTATTAACCTGATATTCCTCTTTAAACTGAAAGATGTGTCCAGAATAAAAGGTAAAGAATATTTAAGAAGAAAGTTCAGTAGTGTTCAGATGGTCAGTTTCTTCAGGTTTACTCTCTCACTGTAAGAGATCTCCTTCTCGGAGATATTGAAGCAGGTGCCTCCAGAGGGAGGTGAATTAATTGCAACTTCCTCTGTGAATGGCAAGTTCTGGGTCTGTATCTCCTCAATGTGGTTTAAATGTTCCTTAGGGTGATGTCCTCCAATTAAAGTAACTTGTTTAGAGAGTTGACCTGAAATTAAAAAAAAAAAATACCCAGGAGCAAGGCCTTTCTGAGATTCTCAGGTTGAATTTGAAAAAAAAGGAGGGGGGCTGTTAAGAAAGGACTCATTACTGGTGAGCTGTGCTCCCATATCATTTGGTTAAATTTGTAGATTTTGCCCATTTCCATTACCAACTGCCATATTCTTCTTAGCCTTGGCATAAGTGTGATTTTATGACAGATCATAATACAACAGATTTGTTTTGTATGATGCTTGTACTTCAAACTTAATTCAGAATTGTTTTATGATGTCAGGCAATAAAGCCATTGTGATAAATAATATTAAGAGTAGAATGGAGAGGAATTGAGGTAGATAATCAAGAGAATAAAAATATGTTTTCATTTGGAAATTGATGGAGCTTGACGTGCTAAAACATATACAGGGAGAGAGGTGTTCCTCGTAATAGGAGCAATAGAAAGTAAAACCTTATGTTCATTGTGATAAAATAGCAGAGACGATTGAACAGAAATAGACTTCTCTGAGTGCTAGAGGGAAGTATAGAAGGGAGTCTGTAGGAAGCCTATCCACACTTTCAGTTATTCCCCTCAAGCAGTCAAGTATGTATTTAGATCAAAATAGTAATTTTACTGTTCAGCAATAAGGGAAAAAATAGTAATATACATAACACAGATGAATTTCACAGACACTCTGCTTAACAACAACAACAAAAATGTACCCATAAGAGTGCATGTCCTTTGATTTCATTTGTAGGATTTTTCAAGAATAGACAAAATTGATGATACTACAAGTCAGAATATTAGTTACCTCTGGAGGGTTGGGGGGCAATGTGCCTGGTGGAATGGTGTGGAATAGAGCCTCTTGGGCTTGTGGGAGGTTTTTTTTTTTTTTTTAGATTTTATTTATTTATTTTAGAGAGAGGGGAGGTACAGGGAGGGGCAGAGGGAGAGGGAGAGAGAAACCCAAGCTGACTCTATGCTGAGAATGGAGCCCAGTGTGAGGCTCGATCTCATGACTCTGAGATCATGACCTGAGCTGAAAGCAAGCTGGATGCTCAACCCACTGCACCACCCAGGTGCCCCAGGAGTTTTTTTTTCATTTTTATCTGTTAGTAAATAAATGATTATAGACACATGTAGAAATCCATTAAGAGGTACATAGATCTGTCCACTTTATTTTATGTAAGTTATATTCCAATTTTTTAAAGGATAAAATTGCAGATTAAATCAACCTCTATATTTTGGTGTACATTTTCTGCTTTGAGTATTCTCGGCACTGATGTAGTTTTTCAGCTTGGTGCTTACAATAACCTATATGAGTGTTTTATGACTACATAGCATTGTATATGTGTATGTATATTAAAAGGGAAAAACAAGTAAGCATCTATTTATTGCCAAGCAATTTGTATTTATTATTTCACTTAATCAGCATAGCTACCCTGTAAAGATTTTGAGAGATTAAGTAGGCTACCCAGAACCCATGAGATTAAAAAGTAAAGCTAGAAAAATAATATAAAACAATCTAAACCCCAAATCCACAGTTCCTTCTACTGCTGCCTCTCTGTTTAGATGGTATCA
The DNA here is from genome assembly GCF_964656455.1 of Halichoerus grypus. Classification (NCBI taxonomy): domain Eukaryota; kingdom Metazoa; phylum Chordata; class Mammalia; order Carnivora; family Phocidae; genus Halichoerus; species Halichoerus grypus. The sequence continues at coordinate 23,643,201 of NC_135726.1, read as the reverse complement.
GTCAAATCGTTTAATAATATTCTCAGTCGTGCATAGAGAGACCTTTTAATTTTGTTTTCTTCACAGATGGAAATATTATGGGATTTCAGAAATTGACATATTTACTTATTATTTGTTTACTTCATTTTCAGAAAAAGATTTGAGGCAAAGGAGGATTTCAAGAGAGTTGGTTTGGGATGGTTAGCCTTCTGGTAGTATGGGGAGGGTAAGAAGAGTCTCTTTATTTATTTAGGTCAATATTATTATTATTATTATTATTTTAAAGATTTTATTTATATATTTGACAAAGAGAGACACAGCGAGAGAGGGAACGCAAGCAGGGGGAGTGGGAGAGGGAGAAGCAGGCTTCCTGACAAGCAGGAATCCCGATGTGGGGCTCCATCCCAGGACCCTGGGATCATGACCTGAGCCGAAGGCAGACGCTTAATGACTGAGCCACCCAGGCACCCCTTAGGTCAGTATTATTGATGTCTCATATTAGACACATTTAACTTCTTGCTAAAACTATTAAATAATCTTTGAGCCTGCTGAGCATAGAACCTCTAAGGCATGAAATTTCAGTGTGTACTTATTTTATTTTAGTTCAGTCAAAGGAAAAAAAAAAAGGTGGGGAAAGAAGTTTACTTGAATATTTGATAGAAACCTTGATTAAAGTATGAGATGGACTAGGGGGTGTTAGGCAAGTAAGAATGAAATAAAAAAGGTTCCTCGGACAGAAACCTCTCCCCTTTGGTCCTAAAATATTTTAACTTTATAACTTCTGCCTGTTGGGCCTCATTCCACTTTCTGAAGTCACCCAAAACAAGCCACATTAATACTCCTCAAGAGAGCTTTTTATTTTTCCTTGGAGCTATTGAAAAACAGGGTGGCCTGTACCATCAGGGTGAGTGATGCTGAGTGCTCATTCACTGGTAGTTTTAGAGCAGTTGCTAGGGGATTCTTCTGTAGTGATTGCCCAGCAGAGATTAAAGCAACTTGTGTGATTTGAATAAAAAACAAAACAAACTTGTAAGGCCTTACATGGATACATTAAGCAGGGAAAATTTTTGTATTTTAGTACTCAAATCCTTTCTGCAAGAATGCTTCTTGGGTAAAAATCATGCTCCCTGGGTAGAAATATATAGCATAACAGGGATTCATTCATGCATTTTGTAGCTTTACTCATACAGAGCCATACATTTCTTAAGAATAGGTTGAGCTATTCTCATCATCACTTACTGATGCAATAAGACATCAGAATTAAATTTGCTCTCATTAGCTGTTTTCTTCCACAATTGCCCATGATTCAGCAATACCACAATTAACCCTGGGACATCATGTGTGCTGTCTTCTGTTACATAGAATATCCTTCCAATAATGAGCACTCGTTATCTGTACTTCCTACCTTTCCTTTAGTATGAAGCATTTATGCAACATTATGTTCATTTCATTTGTACATGGTAGACACATGGGAGGGACGGGCCATGTGATGGACTTGATGTCCATATTTCATGATAAATGTTACACAAAGATTCACTAAATGATGATGAGAGACATCCCAGAATAAATGCATTGGTTAAATGTGAAGATGACATTAATAAACTTACCTTTCCCCGCATAATGCTATATGGATATGGGGGAGGGGGGGATTCTAAGAGTTTAAGTCCTTGTTAAAATATGGCAAAACCTAAGGCTGTTTTCTCTTTTTTTTATATTAGCCTTATTCAGAATGTATACTTCTTTTTTATTTATTTATTTATTTATTTATTTATTTTTAAAGGTTTTATTTATTCATTTATTTGAGAGAGTGAGAGAGAGAGAGCACATGAGAGGGGGGAAGGTCAGAGGGAGAAGCAGACTCCCTGCCGAGCAGGGAGCCCGATGCGGGACTCGATCCAGGGACTCCAGGATCATGACCTGAGCCGAAGGCAGTCGCTTAACCAACTGAGCCACCCAGGCGCCCTCAGAATGTATACTTCTTAGTTGGGTTTGGGATAGTTAGGTTTGGGTTATCCATATTCAAATTTCCATGAGGTTCAGACAGTATGGCATCAGTAAAACCTCCTAAAATTTTGCAAGTCACATTATCGCAAGATTTTACAAGGTTTTGCACAGAGGGAAAGGAGATACTGATGTTCACAACAAATTGGAAGTTGGTTTAGAGTTCTAACACACAGTGACATAAGAACATTACCTAAAGGCAATATAGGGAAAGTATAAGCATAAAGCATAACAAAGCACGTGGCACTAATAATAGCAATAATACTGTTAAAATGATGCTTTTTGATACTGGGTTTCAGATGATCCTGGATATTGTCATAATTACCATTGTATTTGGGAAAGTTATATTTGCTTGGCAAAAAAAAAATAAAATGTCATTAGTATATATGCATGCAATTAATTTCAAACATTCTACCTCCCTCTTATAAATAAGGCAATATGCTACCAAAGAAAATAAATATCGGGAAACAAATAGCATGGCATCACTGAGCTCACATAGTTACAGCTGCTCATAGAAAAGACAAATTATTTTATGCTGTATCTTCTCACAGTTTGTATGCATGTGTTCATATCTCTAGCACAAGGTATCAACAAACACTGACCTTATTTATTTTCTGTCAAAATTCAGAATCTGTTTTCTGTCACACAAGGTGTAAACATTGTTAAAACAGACTTATTCCAAACAACACCAACAGGAACAATATTTTAGGGAGAACAATAAAAGAAGCTTCTTCCTCATTTAGAAATTATTCTAAATGATCTACAAAGGGGGTACTGGGCAGCGGGGCTGTGGGCTGTGCATTGCTTTCGGTCCCTGGTCCCGATGCATTTTTCCCCTGTGCCTTGTGGGAGCCAGCTCTCCAACCAGACCGCAAACCAGCTTGCAGGAGAGGTTGGCCCGCAGCCGCTTTCAAGAGGTTTCTGTTCTCTAGGGGTAGAGAATTTGGGGGAAAGTCTCCTTTGACCCACCTTCAGGATGCTTCCAGCCAGACTCAGAGCCATTGCTTAATATTTACTCCCTTGCTGCACACAACCCATGTCCAGGATTGGGTTTCAGTAAGGAAGAGAAGAGAATGACATACCCAGTGTCTAGAGGACTTTCTATTTGTTTATCCCCTTTGCCTTCTTAACCGTGAACTCACCATGGAAAACACAGTTGAAAATGAATGGAAGCCTTTTAGCGAAGGAGAGGGGTATGTCTCCTCTTTCTTTTATCCTAATAGAAGTCTTTTGAAAGTACTTGATTTGAAGCATGAATGCTTGCATGTGCTTTATGGAGCTCCGGAAGCAGGTCACGGCATTGGTGACAGCAGTGACCATGGTCTTCTTATTAGCACGGACAATCCTCTCAGAGCTTTTCTCTCCGGATGCTTTTGGATCTGTGCTATTTTATTCATACTTTCCTGGACTGATATCTGGTTTATGGATTTCAAAGTCTTGACACAAGAAACAGAGGAGAAAACAGATCCTTGAATAGTTCAGGATCCTTCAGAGAAAGTAACACTTTGCACAGCCTGGTGGCGTTCAGGACTGACAGTTTTGTTCTCCGCCTGATCCTGAAGGAGGCTTTAAAGAATAAATTGAAGGAAAACAGGACACTGAGAATTATGAGTGCTGCTTTTGTTGAATGTGAAAACCCTACACTGAAGGTCACTGAAAAGAAGAAGCAGGTCTTGGGGAAGATGTCTTCTCATTAAAAGGCAATGAATTTTTTAAAAGCAAAATTAAAAATGTTTCCAGGAACATATATCTAAGAGAATAAAGCTGTACTCCATCAATGACTGAATTGTAATAGTATCTACAACAGAGGCCAGTGTGCTTCTCTGGATCAAGCCGGTTAGTATATACTGTAGCCTTGTTGTCCAGACTGCTGGAGCTCCTTAGCCCTGGCTTTTTGGCAGGAAAGCAGCCAGAGAGAGTATGCAAAGGAATGGGTGTGGTTGTGTTCCAGTGAAACCTCACATGTGAAAACAAAATTTAAATTTCATGCAGTTTTCACATAGGAAAATAACTTCTTATTTTTTCGACTAACTAAAAATGTTAAGAGACATTCTTAGCTCATGGGTTAAGAGAAGCGATTGGGCAGTTTTGTCCTACAGGCCAGAGTTTGCTCATTCCTGGTCTACAAAAATAATTCAAAAAGAATATCAGGAGGAAAAGATATATAATAAAATTGAAAATAAGCAGTAATTTTGAAACTAAGTTTAAACTATCCTCAATTAGATGGTATAGTCTTGAGAATTTCAGAGATGTTCTTTGAAGTAATACTTGGTACTTTCAGAGTATTAACTTTTCTAGGTTTGACAAAGACTTGAGGTGTTTTCACTGTTTATACTTTTCTGCATTAAAGCCAGTATCTTTATGTTACAATTAATTGAATACTTAATATATGTCTGGCATTATGCTGGGCATGGACATAGAGAAGTAAGGACATGCTTCTTGTCTCAAAAGAGCTTTGACAAAGTGCAATTTGGTACATTGTAGCCCTACTTAAAATTATTCAGTGGTTCCAACAGTCTCAGATCTAAAGTCCTTGATATGACTTATTCCTGCCTAAGACCTGGCCTCTGCCCTGCTCTTTGTATGGAACCCAAATTGGGCTGCCTATTGCCTGAAAGATCATTACTCAAGAGACGGGTTTTGACTGGGAAGGAATTTGAGCTTTATTCAGTCATAGGCCAGTAACCTGGGGAAAAGTTGGACCCTCATCCAAAAGCCAAACTCTTGAGATTTCTGCCTGGCCTAGAGGTTTTTAAATGGGTTTAGGGTAATCAGCAAAAGGAGTTCAGTGGTCTGCACCACATCTTGATTACGTGCAGACTCCATGCCGGCTACAAAAGTTACGTCAGTGCTGGGGGTTGTGGGAGGGGATCGGTTCTTGTTTTGTGATGTGCTGGGTAGTTCTCTTCTTTCTGCAAAGGGAGGGCAAGGTCTACAGATACACAAAGAGAGGTCAGTAAGTCACTTGTGTGACCTAAAAAAGAAAAATAGCATGCTAAAAAATTGCTGGGCTAGGGGCACATGGGTGGTGCAGTTCGTTGAGCATCTGACTCTTGGTATCAGCGTAGGTGGTGGTCTCATGGGTCGTGAAATCGAGCCCCAAGTCGGGCTCTGCGCTCAGCATGGAGTCTGCTTGGGTTTCTCTCTCCCTCTCTTTCTCCTCCCCCGTGCTCTCTCTCCCTCTCTCTCTCTCTCTCAAATAAATAAATACGTCTTTAAAAAAAAATTTGCTGGGCTAATCAGAAAGCCACAGTGGCTTCAAACAGACTTGCTGGCTTTTGTGGCCTGGGAAAGTTCTGGTCCTTCACTACTCAAAGCCAGTGGTCTGCAAATCTCAAAGAAAGTAAGTTCTGTTACAGCTCAAGGGCCTTAGGTCAGTGAGTAAGGAAGGAGTGTGTTAACTCGAAGCAAGTTAACCCTTAAGACAAGCTGGATTGCTGTTGCATCTTCAGACAAAACTTAGGTCACTAGCTATGTCTCAGTCTACTGGAGCCTCCTTTCAGCTTATTAAACATGATATTCTCATTTTTACCAAGAATCTGTCAGTGTGCTTCCTTCTACCTACAGTGTTGTCTGTTCGTCTGGCTAGCAACAATTAATCTTTAAATCACAGTTTAAGTATTCAAGAGGCCTTCTGTAACCTTTAGATAAGATTAAATCTCCTTTTTGTATATTTCTATAGCACCATATACATTCTCTTGCAATTACCATTTGTAGTAAATGATTCAATATATGTCTTCTCAACCTCCCTTATAGCCCAGCTCTTCAGAACACGGACCTTGTGTGTTTCACTCAGCATTCAGCCTTGAAGCAAGGCCTAGCGTAAGATCGGGAACATGACACCTGCTCAACCTTAGTTGTTAAATTTAATTTAACTAAAGACCACCTCTTGGTTTAATGGAACAGACCAATAAACAAAACATATTCCTAAAAACAAGATATTAACTGTGCAGTCTTGAAATAGTCTGCAACATTGGAACCAGTCTTTAATGGTAATGTTCATGGAATTGATGAGGCTTGGTCAAGAATCAGTATTATTATCTACTGACTTTACTGCATTAAATAATATTGTCATAAGAATAATCATTTCAAATTATAAAATATTTTATTTTTAAATTTTTAAAAATTTTGTATTTAAATTCAATGTAGTTAACATATACTGTATTATTAGTTTCTGGGGTAGAGTTTAGTGATTCATCAGTTGCAAATAACACCCAGTGCTCATTACATCATATGCCCTTCTTTTTTTTTTTTTTTTTTTTTTTAAATTTTATTTATTTATTTGAGAGAGAGAATGAGATACAGAGAGCATGAGAGGGGGGAGGGTCAGAGGGAGAAGCAGACTCCCTGCTGAGCAGGGAGCCCGATGTGGGACTCGATCCCGGGACTCCAGGATCATGACCTGAGCCGAAGGCAGTCGCTTAACCAACTGAGCCACCCAGGCGCCCCACATCATATGCCCTTCTTAATGCCTATCACCCAGTTGCCCCTTCCCTCTGATGCACCTCCCCAAAGACAAATAGCGTATCATTTCATTCAATGTGGAATTTAAAAAACAAAACGGATGGGGGCGCCTGGGTGGCTCAGTCGTTAAGCATCTGCCTTCGGCTCAGGTCATGATCCCGGGGTCCTGGGATCGAGCCCCGCATCGGGCTCCCCGCTCCGCGGGAGGCCTGCTTCTCCCTCTCCCACTCCCCCTGCTTGTGTTCCCTCTCTCGCTGTGTCTCTCTCTGTCAAATAAATAAAATCTTTAAAAAAAAAAAAAAAACAAAAAAAAACCAAAACGGATGAACATAGGGAAAGGGAAGGAAAAATAAAATAAGATGAAAACAGACAAGGAGGCAGAACATAAGAGACTCTTAACTAAAGGAAATAAAATATTTTAAAATCCTGAATTTTGTAAATTATAGAAATGCATTCATTATTTCCTTCTGCCCAACATTCCAAATACCACTACCAAGTTATAACCATTGTTAAGCTTTTATTGTGTATCATTGCAGACAAGTTCCCATGTATTTATGAAACTATTTTTAACGGCTATATTAAAGGTTGGTAAGAATCGATTACCCTTCTTTTTAAGATGACGTCCTTCATGAGGTAGAGAAGTTTTTTTACTAGATTAACCACCTTTGTTTCATTTTAGTATTTAACTTGAAGTAGTTCTAGCCTGAGGATCCACTAGCTTGAAGACATTCAATGTGCAGAAGAATTACCTTTATATGCATTGCAAAATTGGGAGAAAAGGACTGAAATGACACACTTGTTTTGTTTCAGATATGGCCAGTCTTTAAAAATCTAAAAGCACTCTTTTTGAAACTCCTTTAGAGAGAGTAGCATTTTGAATACATTTATAGTGCCTCTCAATAGTGTCCTATAGAATTCATTTTGTTTTCTACATATCTATAGGTTAGGAAAATGATTAGTATAGTTGTCATGCCTTGTTACAATTCAATAATATTAAAAAGAACTAATGTTGATATTATGTGGATTTTTTTCATTTTAAGCCAATTATTTGACACAACTTGGGTTTTTTTTTTTTTTCTTCTTTGGTTTTATTATTTACTCTTTAAATGTGAGTGCTTATAAACCTACATAGACAGGTCATCTATATACAAGTGCAGTTTGGGCAATTAAAATGTGTGTGTGTGTGTGTGTGTGTGTATTTTTTTTTTTTTTTTAAAGTAGGCTCCATGCCCAGTGTGGAGCCCAACACGGGGCTTGAGCTCAATGACCCCGTGATCAAGACCTGAGCTGAGATCAAGAGTCAGACGCTTAACCAACTGAGCCACCCAGGCACCCTTAAAATATATATATTTTAAATTATACCAATGAAATCACTGTCATTTAACATAGGGTCATTTTGAATTGAAGAAACTTATATCTGCATGCTTTCATTAAAAGTATTCAGTATTTATAAAGAAAGTGAGGAAATTGAAGCCATTTTATTTACTCATAAAACCTCTAAAGTAGAAAGGCTAATAAAATGCAATCTCAGAATTCCCCTCAAGACAACATTCCTGGTAACTTAAAATAATAAATAGGATTCTATTTGTTTTCTCTGATAAATAATTAAATAGATGTCCATTTTTTACCCATTTATTTAAGAATATTTTAATTTCATAGTTCTTATTAATGTTCTATAACAGTAGTCTATTAAACTCTTATAATTTGCAAAACTAACATTTATAGATTGGATGATTTTCAAATATATAATAGTAACAAATTTACTAACATATGAATATAAATAGCAATGAAGTGGAATGTAAGTATTCCAGAGGGAGGCACTTAGTTAAGGAGCAATTCTCCTTAAATGTCCAGACTTCACATTTCAGTATGCTTTATTTGTTTTCTGTTTATGGTTGTAAACACATTACATGAAGGAAACCTATATTATGCTGATATTTCAGAATTTGATGAGCCCCAAATATCACTAGATATAATAGACTTCTAGTATTCATTTTAAAAAATTATTTTAACCATTTCCCTGATGAGAATACTGTAACACCATGTTTTAGTAATTTTCCCAGGCATAGCAAGTGGATGTAGTGATCTTTGGTAGCTAAGCGATTTTGGCGTTCTTCTAAGGCTTCATATCCTCTTCCTCGTACCAGGTCCTGATCTATGGCCACAAGTCTGGACATGTGCAGAGTGTTGTGTAATCGTAATATGCTATACTCCTGGCAGCAATGATTGGTTCAAGAGGTGAACATATTACCTAAGCATGAAGGATGAGTGTCCATCCTTAGGGTCAATATATGGACTAGGAGAGGGTTTTCCATATTGCTGGGATTCCGAAAAAGCAGTTCCCATGTCCAGTGCTTGACCACCTGGAGACGCTTCATGGAAGAGAAGAGAATTAGACCAACACTCAGAGAGAAACAAAGAATTATAGAGAAGAAATGTGAAATGAAAGAGATATATTCTCCCTAGATGTTTTGAGTCCTCTGATTACTGTCTCTGAGATGGATTTCTTTCTGTTTTCCTTTGATTTGTGTAAGCTCTCACTATGGTATTACTGGTTAATTGAGCCAGAGAATTCCTTAAGATTCAAATGAGGTTTGAAATGCTCATTGTCCTAATTCTTAATTTTTTATTATTTCTTATTATTTTAGAGCAGTTTTAGACTGACAGCAAAATTGAATAGAAAGTACAGAGATTTCTCACCCATATCCTGCCCCCGCATACACAGAGTCTCTCCCGTTACCAGCATCTATGATCTTTTATACATCAGAGTGTTGCTAAGTTTTTTATTTAAAAAATAGTTGGTTTTTTCAACCATAAGCATAAGCCAATTTATTTCAGATTGGCCTTGTTCCTTTTCAGATATTGCCCTCCATGTGCTATTTGTGTCTCACCTCTGGAAAACAGAGAGAAATTTGGATTCATCATCTATTTCTTTAAAGCTTTCCGTGGCTATCTGAGCAGGGTGAATAGTCTGATATTGAAAAATAAGAAGCACAAAGCTGAAGACATTCTTCAGATTCCTTTGTAGCCAAGGAATGGATGAATAAATTATAAAGGAGATGTAAAAGAAAAGCTTGAAAAATTAATGGAAGTATAAGTGATCAAGCTAGCTGTGATCTGATGCGGAATTATTTATTTTGATCAGATCAGAAGAGCAGGCACTATTTATATTACCACAAGGTGTCTTGATGGCAACACGTCTTTGTGGTAACACCACTTCAAAACATCCAAGTTTATAGCATGTTTTCCAACTGTATGTAAGTGCATAGACATAAAAGTAGATATATTTTTTAAAAAATAAGTTACTCGTTCATTAGTTTCATTAATTATAAAATGTCTTTCCTATCTGTCCTATATTTCTGGGTACTTTTCTCCCCACTACATTTATAACCTCCTGATATTACAGAAAATGTCTGTGAAAAAGTCCTAGTGAAAACAAGTAAAATGAAAATGTGTAGCTCTTCAGTGTTTGTTAATTTAAACAAAGCCGGGTACTAGTCTCTATATCTGATGGAGTGTTGAGGTGGGTTAGATCAGACACTGACATTAGAGCTTCCCCCATCCCTGCCTCCTCCAACAAATGAGCCAACAAAACGAGTGTTGAGTTTTCATTTGAGCAACCCCAAATGTCGATGCTACTGTGATGTTGGGATAGGGTTAGTTAGCATGTGTGGAAAACCTGTGGGGGGCGTGTAGTGTTTCTGTGCGTGTGTGCATGCCTACAGGTATGTGTGACGTGTATAATCTCCTACAGGGTTCTTTCTTGTTTTGAAAATACTAAGTCTAAGGTATTAATATCTGTGAATGGTATTTGAGCCAATTCAGAAAGATCAAATGTGAGTTAGGAATCTACCCCAAGAGACAGCTGGTTGGTAGCGAGGAAAGAACACAAGGTAGTTGGTAGAACTCTTGAGTATCAGGTCCTGATACTGTGGGTAAAATGAAAATGTAAGGGTCAAAAGCTGGATTCAAAGCAAAGAGATACTGAGATCTGGCAGGTAAAATAAAACAGAGTTCCAAGTGTTCTAGAATCAGGGAGTATATAAATAAGGAACGTCAGCAGATTGTGGGTCAGAATTCAGACAGTCAGGCACAATTTATTTGGGTCATAGCAGAATTAAAAGCCTGGCTATATACATCACATTCAGGAAATGGGGAGTATGTTAAAGTTTTATGATTAGGTGTGATGGGGAAAGGAATGTATGGTGAATGACATCTGTCTACAGTGGGCTCTCTAAATAGACCACATGCCTGATAATTACGTATGGCAATAGGAAAAGAAAATGAGCTAGTCAGTTTCATCAACATGACTTTTTGTTCTTTACATTTTACTCTATTCTGAACACTGCCTCAGGAAAGAAAAGGAAGACCATGGAGTGCACAATTGTTTCCCTGCCCACACATTCCATCAGTTTTGATCATACTTTGATGTTGAAAATAAATTAAGTCCAATCCATTTGTTTCTCTCATCTATCTCTTGATTTCTAACTATTCCATTTCTGAGCTGTCTCAAATGAGAATTAATTTTTACTGTGCCTTCCCATAGACTAGGGAGAGAATGTCTTCATGCATGAAATTTCTGCAGTGTTTTTTCAAAGTCTCGAAATTATTGCTTCTTAGCACTCTTTCAGCACTTGAGTCTTTGAAGGAAGGAACGAAAGTTACAGAATAGGCACTGAGCATCAGGCAGGTAGAATTCTGGGTTACTGTGTCTTTAGGAGAGACAGAGCTGATTTTGGGCCCCTTGATAAGATCAGGTGAAAAAAGTCTTTTTCCCTTTCTTCAACCATGAGGTGTCAGAGAATGTGTAGATGATAGGAAAACCATGAAAAAAGAAGTTCAAATAAAAAACAATTCATTTTTATTCAATCTTGAAAGCAGGTTTTGCTGAAAGGTTTGATGGAGAGAGCAACACTTTCTTCCCCCAGCTAAATTTTAAAGAGTATATCACTTAATACTCATGTGCACCCCAGTGACAGAAGACGATTAAAAGGGAAATGGAATGCAGTAGGTAACTACCTTATCTGTTTATCTGGTTTATGTGGATCAAATGAAATAATGAGTATGAAGGTTCATTTACCATCTCTTGTCTAATGACATTGGTGTCATTAACCTTCAGATGATTCAGTTTCTTATTCAGTCAAATGGGGATAAAGGCTTTTGCAGAGTCTTACCTCAAATATATTGTCAATGTAGGGGATGATTTTTCCCTTATTCTTCCAGGTTCTTGGCTGACGCCCTCTTGTAATAAAGACAGATTAACAGGAGAAAAACAAAGAGAAGTTTAATAATGTGTCCACTTCCTGTATTCATGAAAGGTACCCAGGAAAACACTAACAACCCGAATGGTCTAAGCTACCACCTTAAATACCATGTCCAGCAAAAGACAAAAAATAATGTTGGGAGTAGGGGAGGTTATGCAAGGTTTAAGCAGGTTTAAGTTGGTACATTCTCCATTGATAAGAGTTTCTTTAAAAAAAAAAAGTTTCTTGTGATGTAGAGTCATCCTTCTCTTCCTGGTACAGAGAAGAGGACACACTTACACACGGATATTTCCCTTATAAATATAAATGTCTCTTAGTTAACTTTTACTTGGTTTTTAGAACTTCTCTTCTGTCTGCAGTTTTTTAAAAATAATCATTTCAAGATACTCCTTACACCAAAATGACATATTTTGGGGTGGCAAATTTTGCTCTTTTTCAGAACATTGGATTAGAATTTAGGGATTTCTACTTTGATTCTCATGACTTCTGTTTACCTGTATCTCTCAAAGGGAGTACAAAGATTCTACTTAACTGTATCTTCCCCTCTTTTTTTTTTTTTTTTAAGATAGGTATTAGTTTTTTGTACCATGAAACATTTTTTTTTTTTTTTTTCAAAAAGAAATGTGTTTTGAAGGGTGGGTAGGATTTGCATAGATTGAGGCAGTCTTGGGGAAGACATTTCAGGAGAAGGGGGACATGCATAATTGAGTGTGAATAGCGCAGAGTAGCCAGGCCATGAATAGAGCAGACTTGCAACAGAGAGAGTGGCAGGACCTAAGGAAAGTGAAGTCAGGACTAATATATCAAGGTGAAGAATCTAGACTCTGTCCAGTAAGTGTCCATCAATGATAAACTTACAGCAAGGATCTGGCATAATAGGTTTGCTTTTTATAAAAACTCCCTGAAAAAGGAGAGGGTAACTTATCTCAGGTGTCAGTTGGGAGAAACTCTATAGCTTGCATCATACACTAGAGGACCACTTGTACGGAAGTGGTGGCGCAAGACAGGAAAAATTATCTGGAGGAAGAAGGATGGAGATGAAAGTATAGGTCTTTCCTTCACTTCTGAGTTCTCATTGCCCTCTGAAGGCAGTAACCAAGGAAAAAAAAGAACCTCAGCATTGTACCTCTAAGGACAGAGGGGTGAGTGTGTGATATGTTCAGAGGTAAACCTGGAGATGGGCTTTGAGAACCTAAAGCAGGTTTTCTCAAAGTGTGGCCCTGGACCAACAGTTTAATATCAACTGGGAAATTGTTAAAAATGTGGATTCTTCGAACTTACCCCAGGACTTCTGAATCAGAAAACCTGGTCCTTCAAACTTGTGTTTTAATAAGCTCTTCAGGTGATTTTGAAGATTGAGAAATACTAGAACTAGGACAGTGGCCCTCAATTGGGGTAATTCTCTTCTTCTGGGGACATTTGACAATGTCTGGAAATGGTTCTTTATTTACATTCCTCTCTCTTTCTTACTCACACATACATACACCTGTATGTGTACATATCATTTTATCATTTATCATTCTGCTTTTACCAAGGAGAATATCAAGGCACAGTAATGTTAATTATCTTTCCAAAGTGCTTATTTGAACCTAGGTTTGACAACTGATTTTTAAGTTCCTGGATTTGGTGATCTCCCTCCTTCTCTTTTTTCATCCTTCTCTCCCTCTCAAAATTGTAATGTTAATTGTAGTGTGTGTGTGTGTTTTGGTTTGGTTTTATGACACAAAGATGAACGATACAAAATTCTTGTCTGCAAGGACTTCATTGTGCTTTTGGGATAAACATTTGTTGCTTTTGTGCATACAACTGCTACAGTAAATGTTATCTAAAATGACTTAGGTTTTTGGATGAGGAAGAAATGGGGGAACTCCAGAAGTCTTCCCAAACAGTGATGCATCTCAAAGTGCCAAGAAAAGTAGATGGGAAACAAGAATTAACAGTAGAAATAATCACACCACTTGAGTGTTTTCATTATCTTAATCTTAAATCTTTAAAATCCTCCCCAAACCCATCAAGGTGGATTTAAAAAATTTACAAGTGAAGAAGCAAAAACTCAGTGAAATGAAGTATCCAAGGTCCACATCCAGTGAATGGTAGAGTTGGGATCGGGTTTCACAGACATCTGACTCAGTGGTCTTTCAAACAGGCAACAAAATTTCTCATGACTGATGGCTTAGAATGCTCTTTCATAGGTCAAGCTTGAGGAACTGTGCCATGGGAAGAGATGGTAGAGCTGGAATGGGAAGGAAGGAGGTGGGAAGAAATGGGGTTGAAAAGAATGTCTGGGTCCGGATACAAATACTAGAATATTAGTCTATTAATACCATGTTTGACTTCCTATAAAGCTCTCTTGCCTCCAGTGATTCCTCTCTCTACAACCAACAGGGGAGTCCTTTTAATTACAGGGTTTCTCATTTTACCCCTAGTTAAACATTTTCTGTGAATTCTCCTAATTAATGGAGTGCAGCATAAACCTATTTGACATTGAAGACCTTTTAAACATAAGGACTCAACCTAGGACTTTATCTGTTGCTCATGTGCCATGAAGAGTACTCCTCTAAAGACCGCCTGACACTAATCATCCCTTCAACCACTGCATTCCCTCCATTACAGTGATTCTATTTTTTTTTTAAAGATTATATTTATTTATTTGAGAGAGAGAGTAAGCGAGATAGAGAGCATGAGTGGGGTGGAGGGGCAGGGGGAGAGAGAAACGCAAACTGCCGCTGAGTGGGGAGCCCAACGTGGGGCTCCATCCCAGGACCCTGGGATCGTGACCCGAGCTGAAGGCATACACTTAACTGACGGAGCCACCCAGGCGCCCGTAATATAGTGATTCTAAAACTCTGAGGGACTACTAGATTTTTTTTTTTTTTTTTGCTTCCCATTTATTTTTGTGGATCAAAATATAGTGAAGTATAATGAAATAAATTATTAGGAAAAGGAATTAAAAAGACGCAAGATATAAGCCATCTTTTTTCATCATTACATTTAGTTGATATATTACTCTGCCAAGGCTTCTATAAGTGTTTCTAGATGCTTAATTTTTGTACTTATCATATCATGAATTGGTAATAAGAGAATTATGAATTTCTTCTCCAGACTTGATTAGCATGGCATTAAATTATCCATAGTTTGTACCACCTGAATAGCACCCCCTGGAGTTACGAGCTCAGGCACTTTGGGGTTTTATTGTAGTTCTGTCTTTTATTTTGCTAGCCCCTCTGTATGGAACTCACTATTTAAATTTAAAACACATTTATTGAACACAAACTCTCTTCATATCCAGGGAGAAAAACAAATGACAGTCTTTCTTATTTCAGGTCCATTTAAGGGCAGAAAATATATAAGGTTTACACATTCCTAATAATACAGTATTTTAAGAAGGATGAATAAAATTCTTTTGGAATATAGAAGATGATGGATTGCATGGAGGAGCAAATGGATCAGAAAATGCTTCCAGATAAAATGTTTTTTTGACAATAAATGGACCCAATGTTTTGAATATCAATGCTAGCCCCACTTAATGCCCCTTACATAGCACACAACCTAGCTTAACATAAGTGCTCAATAAGAATAAATGATTGCACTGAATTGCTCATTTAAAAATGGTTAATTTTATGTTATGTGAATTTCATCTCAACAGCAACAACAGAGGAATATAGATTTTTTTTTAAATTTTCATACATGCTTTACCTGAAGAGTGAAAGTCAAATGGTGGCAAGCAATTTTTCTAAATAAGTGACTTAGATAAAAATAGAGTTAAAGTAGAAAAGATGCATAAAAATCCAGATCAACATTTTCTGTTAAGAGTCACAGAATCCTTTCTCAGAGTTAACTTTTCTTTGCCTCTGGAAATGTGAACACTTTTTATAAGGACTTCTTAGAACAATAAGACCAAACTCAGTTTTGGTTATATATACCAGTGTGACGGAATATAAATAATGGAGCACCAGTCTTCCCTAAAGTACGAAATAGCATATGGAATATTTTGTGTAAAATCAAGCGAATCAAGAAAAGAAAAAGAACTAAAATATTTTCTTCCCTTCCCTTCCTTCAAGTAAATACTAATAAATGTATAAATATATACATACATTTTTATTTTTTATTTTTAAATATATATAAATTTTTAATTACTTAATATGTATTTTGTGTATTTGTATATATACATATATATATGAGAAAACTGAACAAGAAAGAGGAGACTTTCTGATGGTAGTCAGAAAAGATGATCTTTGACTAAACTGGAATGAATATTAAATGCTTTCAGAACTGTGATTTTCATTCAATTATAAGATCAGAATCTGCACAGATATATTGGCATTTATATAACATGAAACCAAAAACAGCAATCAATTCGTAATGAGTTATATATATGTGGATTATTACATGATAAGTTTGAATATTTCTAGATTGGATGGGAGATAAGACAAGGGGATGAGTTTGTTTTCAGTCTACCATTGTTATAATTTTGATTTTTGCATCAGATACATGAAAAAGTATTTTAAAAGTAAATATGTTGGGGTGCCTGGGTGGCTCAGTTGGTTAAGCGTCTGCCTTCGGCTCAGGTCATGATCTCAGGGTCCTGGGATCGAGCCCCGTGTTGGGCTCCCTGCTCAGCAGGGAGCCTGCTTCTCCGTCTTCCTATGCTTCTCCCCCTGCTTGTGCTCTCTCCCTCTTCCTCTCTGTCAAATAAAGAAATAAAATCTTAAAAAAACATAAAAGTAAATATGTTAAAGGAGAAGAAAGTAAATGGGGTGTAGGGGTCAGTAATTCTGAGGATGATTCCCTAGTCTACTTTTGCATCTATAACCACCAGTCCCTGTGAACAGGGTTCCAACAGATTAGGGACCTGAGAAAGCCAACAGCAGTGGAAGTAGAAAAGGGGGTGGTAAGTTCATGCAAATATTGATGGAGGCCATTGGGCACCAGTTTTGATGCATCTGAGTCAAAACCCCTAAAATGGCTATTGCACTTCCCTCCTTCATCCTCTCTTGACATAATTACCACCCTGGTTACTCCAAAACCTCAACCGCACACCTGCAACTTTACAGATGAAGATGGCTCAAGCAACAAACAGTGCTGTTTACTCTTTAAAAAATTTCTGATCTCAGCCTCAAGTAGGCTCCTTTGAGCCCTTTCTCTAATCCCTTCATTATTCCGTCATCCAAAATAATTATTTCACCTTCTCTCTTCTTTGCTCAACCTTCAGTCTTCACTTTCAGTTTATGACCTGGGTTCCTATTTCCCTGAGAAAATTCAAGTAATTTGAAGATAACGTCCACAAATGGGCACCCACACCTGCTAATCCTGTGCTTCTATATCAGTAAACCCTGTTTGTCTTTCTTTTTTCTTCCCACTACAGTGAATAAGATCCTCCTGGTCCTGAAGCCAACCCCATCACTTCAATACAAATTCCCATCTCCTTTTATTAAGTACATAAATACCTCACTCCAGCGACTGACCTGCCATTCTTTCCATCATCAATCTCACCCCCACCTCCCTGATTAGGTAATTCTCAATGGCGTACAAAGGAGCTATAATTTCTTCAACCTAAAATGAAAAATAATATCTCTATATTATTCATCTCCCTCCAGCTATCACACTATTTATCTTCTTTCATTAAATTTAAAACCATTAAATATTTTCAACTCCTGCTCCTCTGTACTTCCTCTCCTTCCAGGAATCTCTCAAACCCACCTCAATTAGCTATTCACCTCCACAAGTTAATTGAGAAAACTCTTATAATAAACCTCATAATGTCAAATTTAACGATCAGTTTTACTTTTTTTTATTTCATGTATCATCAGCAATCACTTATTTTTTCTAAATATGTTTTTCCTTTGATTACTAATACAG
This sequence comes from Halichoerus grypus, assembly GCF_964656455.1. Taxonomy (NCBI): domain Eukaryota; kingdom Metazoa; phylum Chordata; class Mammalia; order Carnivora; family Phocidae; genus Halichoerus; species Halichoerus grypus. The sequence goes on along the minus strand of NC_135726.1, from coordinate 23,625,634 downwards.
ATCTCTCTCTCTTGGCTGTCCTTCTCTTCAGCTGTTACTTCTCTGTATCCTTTGTGGTTTCTCCTCATCTTCCAAATACCTAAATATTGTGGTGTCAAGGATTGAGACATTGGGTCTTATTTCCATCTACAATGATTCTCCAAGTTCTACATCTACTCTCAAGGCTTAAAAGACCTTACATCTACTGACAGCTTACAATTTTATACCTCCAGTCTGGCCACTTTGCTGAGCTATATGTCCAGCTTTTACATCACCACTTGGACTGCTAATAGGTATTTCAAACACAACATACTCAAAACCCATGTTTAGATTTTTTCCCCTAAACATAATCCTGCCGCATGCCATTCTGCATCTGTAAATGGCAATTTTTGTTTTAAGGCAATTGAACTCTTAGAACTTGAAAACATTGCTGATATCTTTTTATCCTTCACACAATACATCGATTCCATCAGCAACTTTTGTGTACTATACTATCAAAATATATCCAAAGTTTTACCTCTTATCTTTTCCTTTATTGCTGTCTTCCTTCTTCAAGCCACCAGTGGTGGTATCCGGCTCACTGAAGTCATCATCTAGCTGGTTTTGCTGCCTCTGCCCCATGGCATGGTTTCATTTTTTTTTTTTTTTTTAAAGATTTATTTATTTTAGAGAAAGAGCGAGCAAGCAGCAGAAGGGGCAGAGGGAGAGGGAGAGAATATCAAGCAGACTCCTCACCAAGCATGGAGCCCCATGGGCTCAATTTCATGACGCTGAGATCATGACCTGAGCCAAAACCAAGAGTCAGATTGCTTAACCAACTGAGCCACCCACACACCCCCAGCATAGGTTTCATTTTCACTCTAAGATCAGTGGGGTGCCTGGGTGGCTCAGTTGTTAAGCGTCTGCCTTTGGCTCGGGTCATGATCGCGGGGTCCTGGGATCGAGCCCCGTATTGGGATCTCTGCTTAGCGGGGAGTCTGCTTCTCCGTCTCCCACTCCCCCTGCTTGTGTTCCCTCTCTCGCTGTGTCTCTTTCTGTCAAATAAATAAAATCTTAAAAAAAAAAAAAAAAAAGAAAGGATCATTATGACCCTGCTAAAAAAAGCTTCCCTCCATATTCTCGAAATTCATGATATGTACTGCCTATAATCAAATAAGACAAAATCAGTTTTTGATAATTTGTTTTCACAAAAAGTCTTTAATCAGCAGGACTGTCCTAAAACTATGAAACTTGTAGGAGTACCAAAATGGAAAATACCTGGAGGTGCTTTAGTGGGATGGGGAAGGCTTTGAACCTGTGACACATAGGAAGCCACTAACCAACAGGTTATGGTTCAGCTGGAGACAGGACTCATGGAGGAAGCAGTTCCCAGAGCAAAGTCATGAAAAATAGTTTATTTTATCTTATAAAGCAAAACTATAGGATATTTATTTAATAGTAAAAACATTTACCAGTGAGACGAATGAGAAATTTTTCTTTATATTGATCTATGGTTCCTTCCTGATAGGTGCCAAAAACTTGAATGGTTATTACCTCAGTAGATAGTGGATACCCAATACTGAAGATACTTAGTAGGTAATGGATTCCCAGCCACTGGAGGTATTCTCTCTCTTTCTCTCTCTCTTAGAGTGCATATGAATTGGGGGGAGGGGCAGAGGGAGAGGGAGAATCTTTTTTTTTTTTTTAAGATTTTATTTATTTTTTGACAGAGAGAGACATAGCGAGAGCAGGAACACAAGCAGGGGGAGTGGGAGAGGGAGAAGCAGGCTTCCCGCAGAGCAGGGAGCCCGATGTGGGGCTCGATCCCAGGACCCTGGGATCATGACCTGAGCCGAAGGCAGACGCTTAACGACTGAGCCACCCAGGCGCCCAGGGAGAGGGAGAATCTTAAGCAGGTTCCATGCTCAGCGTGGAGGCTGATGTGGGGCTGCGTCTTACAACCCTGAGATGCGAACTGAGCCAAAATCAAGAATCAGAGGCTTAACCCACTAAGCCACCCAGAAGCCCCCAGAGTATTTTCAAACATTGGAATTGAAGGATTTTTCACTTGAGATTTAAGTATTAATATTGAATCAGGCATCATACATATTTCCTTCCACCTTACAATCAAACATTAACACATATATGGTTACTATAGAAGTAAGTCATATGTCTCATACTTGCCTTCCAGAATCTAATAATGTGGTAGTTAGATCAGAAAAGACATCGAGGGGTGCCTGGGTCCTCAGTTAACCATCTGCCTTCAGCTAAGGTCATGATCCCTGGGTCCTGGATGGATCGCCGTGTCAGGCTCCCTCAACAGTGGGGACTCTGCTTCTCCCTTTCCCTCTGCTCCTCCACCGCCACTTATTTTCTCTCTTACAGATGCTCACTCTCTCTCTCTCTCTCTCTCTCTCTCAAATATGTTAAATCGTTAAAAAAAAGACATCGAAATATAATAAAAATTATGATCATGTATTAGTTTTCTATTGCTGCCATAACAAATTACAACATACTTAAAAGCATAAGCCAAACAAATTTATTATCTTACAGCTCTGTAGGTCAGAAGTCTGACAAAGATCTCACTTGGTTAAAATCAAGGTAATGACAGGTAATGACTTCTTTCTGGAGGCTCTAGGGGAGAATGTGATAATAAAGACATAGTGAAAATATGCTCATTACCCCACAGAAAAAAACTCCAGGGATATTGGAAATATGTATGGAACTTTAATAAAGCTGGCACTATTTTATAGACTATAATAACACCATCAATGTAATTTAATAAGCTCTTAATATTTTCAATGACTGGGTATAGAATAATCAACCAGCTACAATCTCTGCCCTCAGTTGGTTTATGTACCAGAAGGAAATGACAGACAATTAAATGGCTACCATTACACAGTAGAGTAAAGCCTGTACTAGAAGTAAGATGCTAGGGGAACACTGATCAGGAAAACGTAGTGAAGACAGGGATGTGTTTCCAAAGAAAACAGTATTTACGTAAGAGGAAGGGAAATGATACTCCAGATGGAGGAGGATCCAGGAGGTGTGGAAGGTGACTATTGTGTTTCTTCAACTGGAAATGAATGGCTAGTGTAGAAACTACATGTCAGGCAGGGGGAGGAGCATGCAAGCACATGTTGAGGCGTAGATTAAGGTAAAATTAGGGTCAGGATTAAAGTTTATATTTTGCGGGGGGCCTGGGTGGCTCACTCATTAAGCATCTGCCTTTGGCTCAGGTCATGATCCCATGGTCCTGGGATCGAGCTCCGCATCGGGCTCCCTGCTCAGCGGGGAGTCTGCTTCTCCCTCTCCCACTACCCCTGCTTGTGTTCCCTCTCTCGCTGTGTCTCTTTCTGTCAAATAAATAAAATCTTTAAAGTTTATATTTTGCAAAATATGTGCAGCTTCTGGGTGATCATATTTGTCAACATAATGATTCCACTGAAACATGGCCTACTTTTCTTGTCTCTAGTTCCGGGCTGCCGAAGTCACTTAGTTAAGTACCAACACCATACAGTATAATTAACACACTATAGAACAACTTAAAATGTTACTTTTATCTCCCAAGTTACATGGAACTTAGAGTTAAATCAAGTAGACTTAATGGCTTCAACTATATTATTTATTCATTCATTCATTCTTCAGATAGTCAGGGGTATAAAGACACTATCTTTCTCACTTCCCTTTGGGATATACCAAATAACCTACCATAAAGGTAACTGTAATGGCGCCTGGGTGGCTCAGAAGGTTGAGCGTCCAACTCTTGATTTTGGAGCATATCATGATCTCAGGGTCCTGGGATCAAGCCCCACTTCAGGCTTTGCGGTTAGTGGGGAGTCTGCTTGGGATTCTCTCCCTCTCCTTCTGCCCCTCCTCATGCTCATGTGTGCTCTCTCTCTCTCTCTCAATCTCTCAAATAAATAAATCTTAAAAAAAAAAAAAAGGTAGCTGTGAAAAAACTAAGTGATGAGAAAATGCATATAAAATCCTTAGCACAGAGTTCAGCTCATAGTGGGGTAACTTCTTTATACAACATAAAAGAAATGATTAATGATTGGCTTATTTCTAGTTGTAGAATGGAAATAGGTGAATATTAGGAGTCTAACCAGACCTGGATTCACATTGGAATACTAGATCAACCATTTATTTCTGTATGACCTTGGCCAATTCTGGCATTCCTTTAAGTCTCAATTTTCTCATTTTTAAATGGGGATGATTGTATTGATTTTGCAGAACTCGTTTGAGATTTATAATTTAGATAAACACATGATAAAATATATTCCATTTAATTCATTTCTATTCAAATGTCAATATGTGGCAGATTTTTAAAAACTAACCATTTAGCAAATTTAAATTTATTTCCTCTCAATTCTTTTCAGTTCAATCATCAGCAGTATCAAACTTAATCATTTAAATGGATGATAGGCAAGACTTTATAAGAGGTTATTGCAGTCTTTTCAGATGCTTGCTTTCAGGATGATGGATTATCACTACATAGAGGTTAAAATGAATGATGGACGAAAGTTGGCTCCCTGTGGGAGTTTCCAAGAAACTGTAAGAATATACACAGGACTGGGTTCATTCAATACTAAAAATACATTAATACCTGTTAATATATCTTCTTCTTTTCCCATTTGATGGATCATTTATTTTATATAGGTTTTCATTTACTCATTAGAGTTGTATGCACCATTAGCTTGGACTTCTAAATAGATAGCAACATAATAAGCTACCTGCCAACCATCTCTGGAGTCCTCCCACACATACCCAGAATTCAGTTAGCTGAATTTCATATTCTACATGGTGTCTTTGGATTATGCACATGTTATGTTATTGTCCTTCAATTCTAATAGTCTCTGTTGATGAAAGGGACTCCTGAAGAACATGCAAGAATAGTTTGTTCAGTTGGGTGTGTTTCCCTCCAACTTGTGCTTATTTGGACTCTAAACATTCTGTTGGTAGCCTTTGTATTTGAAATCATAAAGTGTTCCATGAAAGTTTCATTGAAGAAAGGTATTTTTATAATAGATATGTGAAACTTGTTTTAAATAAGAGAAGTAACATGAGTCCATTTTGGGACTTTTGCAAATTGCAGAAGTGTATAAAGGCAAAATAACACCCATCCACTCATTCTTTACCCCACTGGTATTACTATTAAATAGTTTACTATATATTATTTTTAAATAATTTTATGGATCGGTAGTATAACTTGCAATTTACATTTTTTTTGTTGTTCAGAATACATGTTGCCATGGTAAAACAAAACCAAACTAGCAAGTACACAAATAACAACAGACTCCTTTTGGATAGCATCACTCTACATTCCCTTCTCCTGTAAAGAAAACCACAGCCAGAAAGATGTTAATTAAGTCTGTGAAGGCAAATTTTATTCAGGACTATTGCAGCAGGGGAAAAGAGACCCCTGTATAGACCTGGGCTGCATTTTTGAATATAGCAAGGACAGTGGGAATGTACAGCCAAGGAGCAGGGGTGTTGGTGGATAAAAAATTACTAAGAGAAAATATTAAGTCTAGGGGATCTTTGGCCGAACTGACCTCACAGGATTCCTGCTGAAGGCAAGCCAATGTGATCAAATACAAAGGGTGGGGACTGAGGAAATTTGATCAGATGTGGAAGGGGCTCAGATATCAAGGCAGGGATTTGGGGGGATTCTTGCTAAAATGACCTAACACGGTTCTTGCTAAAACTGGATTCTACAAGGAAATGCACAGATGGGCCTAGGAAAAGTTCCATGAACCTGATTAAAGTTCGGTCAAGCAAAGAATCTTTGTCATCCCAAAGAGATAAAAGTCAAAGTAAGGATAGAACACAAATAAAATGTGACAACTGTCTATTGTTGCTAGTATTACTACTTTATTGAGTGCTGTGTGTCAATTACCTATAAAAGTTAAATGCTTTACTGAAATACTTTATTCTCCAACCAGTTCTGTATGGTCAGTAGAATTATCTTCCTACTATATTGGGTAATTAAGATTATTATACAAAATATGATCAACTATTTCTTAGGTTTTTCTCTAAACTGAAATCTTTCCTGACAAGTGGCAACCACATGTACTGAAGTAGAGGGAGTATAGGTTTGGGGGGCATGTAAGGGAGGTTGTTGACTCTAGAATACTGTTCTTGTGACCAGCTCATACTAGAGTGAGCTTTGGTAGACGACTGAAGTAATGGTATGAAAAAGAGAAGCCCAGGGGAAGCAGTGAGGTTAAGGGGAAAGAAAGGGTACTCTGACTTTCAGTGATTATTTCTCAGAAATCTATTTTGAGCTGAGTTCTATGTTAATCTTCCTTTTGTCATATGTGACTTTATTTAATCCCTGTAACAAAGCTCTAAAGAAAGTATGATGCTTCTCCAATTACTAAAAAGAAAATGATGCTCAGAGAATTAAATCACATTGTCTGCAGGCAGGATAAGGAAACTTTGATTTATCCAGCACATGTTTAATTTAGCACCAACTAAGTGCTGGACATGTGTTAAGATGTTGAAAGAGTTTCCTTATAACTGAGAACATAAAGTCTCATTAAAATCATAAGAATATCATTCAGATTGTTTCAATATTAACTCAGTTATACTGTTGTTTTTTTCAGAACTATGTATAGCAATTGTCATTTTAGTTAAATTGTGATATTACTGCCATTTCCACCCCCCTCCCCCAAGGACTTCATACAGCATGAAGGCTTCTGAGGTTTAGCAGAAAAATCAGATGGCTTTAGCTGAGCATTGCCTTAAAATTCTTTGAGAGGTGATCAGACTTGGAGGTTTGGGAGTGGTTAGAGGTGTATATATCCTTTAAATTGTGTTATAACTACCACAGTAAAGTCTGGATTTTCCCTTTAGGCTCTTTGTGGTCCCAATTGTGTAGCCTAGCAACCACAATAATGTCAGTATCTAAATTCTTCATGTGTAAGTGGTTCTTATTAATACTAGTGGCTGACTACAAATCATGTTTTCGTGGGTACCAAACCTTTAAAGTCAAAAGAAGTATAGGTCTTTCAGTCTTAATTTCATCATCTGAAAATGGGATCAGCTAAATAATGTATCAAAAAACTCCTAGGTAATCAGTGGAGAGCTTGACTGTGTCATCTTTCTTCAATTTTCTACTACTTTTCTACTAGTCATCTTTTCTACTCCAGCTAGGTGCTTTAAATTCTGAGCTTCCCCTTCTTTCTTTAAAAAAAAAAAAAAAATGCTCTCTTCATTCTCTGTCTTTTGTTCTCTCTCCAGGACCACATTCATCTGGCTTCCTGTTTGTTTGGTCCATTGGATGAGCCTTGACAGAAGATCAGATGGAGGTAGGAGGATGATGTTGGTTTACTGTTTTATTATAAAAAAAATTGTCTTTTTTTTTGTCATGGGACCCTGAAAAGGAACTTCTGAAATCTTAGACTTTTCATAAGAGTATCTTTATTATTCATGGTGAGCCCCTGGGACCACTCCTGGGTTTACATTAACAAAAGAAACTCATAGTGAGCCCCTAGATAAGTAGACACCTACATAGTCAGGATGGAGGGTGGCCATTTTTGAGTCAAGTGGTATCAGTCCAACCTCCTGACCTCCATGGAGGCTCAGAGGATTGAAGGTTGAGTTCAGTCATGTGGCCAGTGATTCAATAAATTATGCCTGTGTAATGGAAGACTGATGAAAACACTGAACATCTGAAGTTTGGGTGAGCATCCTGGTTGGTGAGCACATCATTGTGCCTGGAGGGTGAGGAGTCCTGACTCTACAAGGAGAAGACATGGTAGCTCCATATGTAGGACTCTACCAGATCTCTCACTGTACATCTTTTTTTTTTAGCTGGTCCTTGTTTGTATCCTTGTTGTAAAACTGTAATCATAAGTAGAATGTTTCCTGACTTTGAGTCTTTCTAGTGAATTATCAAACCTAAGGGGTAGCGGAACCCACCCATATTTGTAACCTACTTGTCAATTGTGTGGGTAACCTGGGAACACCAGAACTTGTAGCTGGGGTCTGATGTAATGGTAGTCTTGTTGGGAATGGTGCTTTCAACCTGTGGATTCCTCCCTAACTCTGGAGAGTAAGTGGTAAAATGGCATTAAAGTATGGCAGATACTTAAGTATAGGTCTATGCCCAAATATGCATACATCCTTGCACTCTTTTTGCATGTCTATCCCTAGTTTATGTGTGCTTTTGCATATCAGGGCCAGCATCTGTGACTTATTTTGGACTATCTTAAAGCCAGTAGAACCTCTTTAACCAATGTTATGGGTTGAATTATGACCCCCAATTTATATGTTGAAGCTCTCACCCCCAGTACCTCATAATGTGACTGTTTCTGCATACAGGGCCTTTAAATAGGTGATTAAGTCAAAAGAAAGTCATTAGGTTGGGCCCCAATTCAGTCTGAATGGTACCCTTATAAGAAGAGTAAATTTGGACACACAAAGAGACACCAGAGACGCTCAAACACAGATGAAAGTCACGTGAGCACAAAGCAAGAAGGCAACCCACTGCAAGCCAAAGAGAAAGGGCTCAAAAGAAACCAGACCTGTCAACAACTTAATCTGGAACTTCTAGCCTCTAGAATGTGAGAAAATTAATTTTTATTGTGTATATCACCCCATCTGTGGTATGTTGTTAGGGCAGCCCTGGCAAATTAATACAATCATGTGTGCAGAAAAGTAGGAAATGCTTAAGAATGTGTGTATTTATGGTTGGCCCCTAACTAATGATTGACTAATGCATTTGTAGAAAGCGCAGATCTTTTGGCTTTGAGACAGCATAAATTCGAGGGCATAATTTATACCCGTGCTTGCGTACGGGTTCATGTTGAAGCTAGGCTGTTGCCTGAAATTGTACCCTTGCTTGACTCCTTCTCCCCACTCTATCACTGAGAAAACAGTATTTTTTAGTAAATCACTTCGGTGCAAACCCTAGTTTCACAGTCTGACTTTTGGGTAATCCGCTTCAGGAGAGAGTATTTATTCTGCTGTCTCCCTTCCTGTGGGATCCCTGTACACTGGCTGGTCCTTTGATCAGTATTTACCACCCCCATAGGGTAGTCAGACTGCGTAACTCTGCATTTGTAGGTTTATTAACCTCTCCTTCTAGCCTTCCTTCTTGATCTAGTAGTGGCAGAAGCTCTCTTCTCTGTGGTTTCTTTACCCTGAGTTCACATTATGTCAATAGAAAACTGGAAACATTACAAAGCATTAGAAAATAATGGTATTGATTGGCTCTGATTACACAGTCTTACTTTCTTTTTTTGTTATGTTTATGTTTTAGTTAAGAGGAGCATAGTGATAAAGTAGATAAGCATATGGGTTCTAGAGCTTTGCCACCTAAAAGGCATTTAACCAGGGGTGTCCAAGGTACTTTTGCACTCTGTATATAGTAATAATAATATCTATTTCATAGATATTTTTTTTTCTTAAATTGAGTTAACATGTCCAAAATAGTCACACTGGTAAGTACTCAATAAATGATAACTTCCTTTGTTGCTATTGCCTATCGAATATTCTACAGTATTACAGTGTTTTTAGTATTTTAATAGAGTATTTTAGAGTATTAGAGTATTTTTAGAGTATTCTTGAAAGTAGAGGTAAGAAAAACTCTTTCCTCCTACTAAACTTCTTTCTATGCCCTCCAAGTGAGAGTTTGCCCCCCCCACCAACCCCGATTCTTCCGTAGCAGAGTCCTCTAGCAATTGATGCCGTATATGCTTGCATTTATTTAACACACATTTTTGTGTAAGACATTGGTCTAGACACTAGGAATATATCAGTAAGCAAGGCAAAGTGTAAGGCAATCATAATACGTATGATACAAGTGAACTGTGGAAAGGTTGCAAGACCACCACTTTTCCATTTAAGGAAGTGACTAGGCTAGGGATTGTGGATTCCCTTTATGTGGGAAGTCAGCCAAGATCTCCAGGTAGAAGTGGCATTTGAGAAAGGCCTTGACATAAAAGGAAAAGTGAGGCATAAAAAGGGACAGTATAAAGGACTTTCTAGGCAGAGAAAGCAGCAATTGCAATGGCTCTGGCATAGAAAAAATTTGTCAGGGAAAAAGAATAAATAACAAAATGATAAGAAAGAAGTAAACTTCAGAGCTCCCTGACCCTCATAGGATAGTTCTATCGGGATGTTCCTGATATACAAATAAAGCAACTCAGTTTATATTAAAACAACAGCAAACAAAAGTAGTCTTACCATAAAACTGTTTGAAATTTTCCTCCAGTGCTTCCTATGTAAAATGAGCTGATAAGATTACTGAGTGAGAGAGCTCTCCACATAACCTGAAAAACAGATTCACTTACAAATATCTAGAATTTCAGATATTTGTATGCATTTGTTTAGAATATTTCTGAGTTCTCACTAAGACTAGAGAAGCTCAGGGAAGCCAAAAAGAAAAGTAAAATGTCAAATATCTGTTCACATTTGCCCTGAAATAACTTCTAGACGGTAACTTTGAAATAAGTAGCAGCTCATTCAATCCAAATTCCTTCTCAGATCTGTGTTCTTCTCCACTTTTGTACAGATGAATTTAAAATTTTCCCAGATAAGATTTGGCGCTGAGCTTCTAAATGTTCATCAAACATAACATTGAGAAATTCAATTATGCTCCCCCTTTTTTTTCTCCAAAAGGAAGAAAACCTTGCCATAATCAGTGGAGCTATTTTTAAATTGCAGGAGGGCAGAAATGAAGGCAAAAATTAATGAGCTGATGTCATATTAATGTAGTCTTTTTGATCTTGTAATCATGAGCTCTTTACAAATCATGTTTGGTTTCAAGATTGTGATTCGAGACTCCTGGTTGCAGACATATAATTTAAATACCATTAAAGGAAGCTCCAGATGTTTCAGTGGAAACATTTCTTATATTTAAGAATGAAACTACAGAAGATGATCTTGTCTAACTAGCTGTGTGCCCATGGGCAATTTGCTTTCTCTCCTAAGGCCTTAGATGCTTTATTTGGATTGGTTGATTTCCATAGCTCTTTCAGTTTTGACATTGTATGAAAATTGTCTATGATTGATAAGTATAAAAAAATAAGTCATAAAACAAAAGTCTTAGAATAAGGTCAGTTGATAGACCTAGTAGTAATATAAATAATAAAAAAAGAAAGTCTGGGTTACCCAATTTTTTAGGGGTGGGGTGGTATCTCTCATTCTACTTCAGAACTCTTGTTGCCTATATGCTGATGTGCCCACAGAATCCAAACTTCAAAATGTAGGTCACACTGCTTTGTGATGAGGGTAGACTGAAAGCAGGACCTTCATTTGTTCTGTGACAACTCTTTCTAACTTCAGGATCCCTTGGACTAGGTAGGAAGGCTTTTACAACAAAACATTTTTGCTAAATGTAAAACAACAAAAAGAAAAAAAAATAGGGGAAGCAAGGAAAGAAAAACAACCCAACAACAAAAAATACTTGACATTTAAAAGTGATTTGAAAACAAAACAAAAATCTGAATTATAATAAAGTCAGATCAAAATGACTGTGCCGTCAGGAAAAGCTCCTAAGAGGGAAGGCAAAATAACATTTTTAGTTTTGCAAAACTGAATGTTTTTTGTTCATCTCTGAATATTCTTCATTAGGCAGAGGCTATTTATTTATTGAAGGTCAGGAATTTTAGCTTAAATGCTAGAACAATTGGATAGATAGAGCGTGTAGTGTGATTTCTTCAAGGACCACTCAAGGACTTGTTCCTTGTTTGTGGTTTAAACACTTTCAGTGGTGCTTTTTTGACAATGTGTGGTTATGAATATTTATAGTATTGCCAAACATGAAAAATAAAATGTTTTGTTCCGGCCCTAGAATGGAATGTGTATGATGCTTTTGGAAGAAATAGGGAGAAATGGTAAACAATTATTTATCTTTGAGACTGAATCTCTAGTCTGGATTGGCATGTAAGGCCACTGAATGGTTTCATAGGGATAGGTTTATTAATACCTTTTTTAACTTACACCACTTCAGTTATCCTTGATAAAAGTCATCTCCAGGGCGCCTGGGTGGCTCAGTTGGTTAAGCGACTGCCTTCGGCTCAGGTCATGATCCTGGAGTCCCTGGATCGAGTCCCGCATCGGGCTCCCTGCTCGGCAGGGAGTCTGCTTCTCCCTCTGACCCTCCCCCCTCTCATGCTCTCTCTATCTCATTCTCTCTCTCTCTCAAATAAATAAATAAAAATCTTCAAAAAAAAAAAAAAGTCATCTCCAATAATGAATTCCATTGTTTCACAACTCTATTACAAATTTTAGGTGTTTTCTTAATTATAAACAGAATTCTTGGGTGTCCAAAAAGCTGAACAAAGCACAAGTAGCTGAATACAAAATATGAGATACTAGGTAAGATCTTAAACCAGATCATATTACCTACATCTTTCAAATTCTGATGCTGTCTTTCATATACTTTTTCATAGTTTTATTGAGCAGGAGGGCATATAATTTTCAACAGCCTCAGTTATAAACCCATTTGATGAACAACATGTAATATTAGTTATAATCTTACCATATACAGATTCATTTGGTTACAGACACATGCTTACTTTATGGGGGGGCCAGTATTTTTCCTCAGGATCTAATTTCTGGGGAGTCAAAGCTGGGTTGTAGGTGATGCTTTTATTTATTTATTTATGTTTAAAGATTTATTTTTTTTATTTTAGAGAGAGAGAGAGAGCAAGGAGGGGAAGGGCAGAAGGAAAGGGAGAGAGAGAATCTCAAGCAGACTCCCCACTGAGCACAGAGCCCAAACACAGGGCTCAATCCCAGGACCCATGAGGTCATGACCTAAGCCAAAACCAAGAGCTGGCACCAAGAGCTGGCCGCTTAAGGACCTCTGCCACCCAGGCACCCCAGGAGGTGATGCTGTTAGAAGATACACAGTTCATATCAGGAAGCAGGAATGTGGCTAATGATAGAAGGAAAGAGGAAGAGCCAGCACTAGTTTGTGTAATAAGGATGGTCCACTAACTACAACTGGTTACTGGATCTCATGGTTTAGACTCTGGGAAAGAGGGGGAAAATGAATATTCCAGCCTTTATCTTCCATTTGCCAGTGATCCAACCACAGGACATTCCCTCCAGCCCCTGCTTCTGGGTTTTGTGTTTGTACATTGGGTTTGCCTGGGCCCCACACATCAGCACTGACAAAGGAAGGGATAGGGAGTGACAGGCAAATGGGGCCAGCGTGCGCGTTGCGTGTGTATGAATCTAGTTGAAGCCTACACAGAGATGGCTCCAAAAGCGTAGCCCCAGAAAGACAGCCTGGTGTTAAGTGAATGAGTTGTTCAATTATGTGCCGTAAACTGTGGCATTTTAAAGTCCACCTAAGATGAAAGGTGTATGGTGTGTGTTTTATTTCTAATTCTCTTGTCTTTGAAACTATTCAAATAAAGCAATCCTTTCTCAACTGTGGATTTTTAGGTCACGTGCATAAACGGTTTGTGCTTCTGCAGTAGCAGGAGTCCTGGATTAGGCATGCATAAGCAGTTGCAAGTTAAAGTGTGTGTGTTCACATTGCCATGACTATGCTTTTCACTAATACCACCTGTCAGTTTGTGAACTTTGGGGTCTCTCAGATCTATCCTTCATCTTTTGCCTACTGCTTCTCATGAGCAGTATTTGATAATTGCACAACAATCATGTGTATATGTGTTAGTGTCATAGAGTTATTCAGTTCTTAAACCTCACCACTGAATAATGTGTCCTACTTAGCAGGTGTAAGATATTATTTCCAATTAAATATACGTCAAATTATCTTGTTAGTCAGTTAAGGTATGGAATCTGTTTCAGATGACATGTAAATATATGCACTATCAAAAATTAAAATAGCTTGAAAAGTAAAGCTGGGGGATTGGGATGAAGGGAATTAGAGTCAGAAAATAGGAAGGCAGGGGCGCCTGGGTGGCTCAGTCGTTAACCGTCTGCCTTCGGCTCAGGTCATGATCCTGGGGTCCTGGGATCGAGCCCCACATCGGGCTCCCTGTTCAGTAGGGAGCCTGCTTCTCCCTCTCCCGCTCCCCCTGCTTGTGCTCCCTCTCTTGCTGTGTCTCTCTTTGTCAAATAAATAAATAAATCTTTAAAAAAAAAGAAAAAGAAAAAGAAAATAGGAAGGCAAAAAATTCAGCATGAGGAATTCATGTCTTTGTCTTTACTCCTTCTCTTTCTCTTCTTCCTCGTTTTTCCCCTTCTCCTTCGTTCTTTTCTTGTTTCTCTTAGCTAAAGGTGAGTTAAACTCATTATTATTTAGTCACACTTAAAATATACTTTGATGACAAAACAGTTTCATTAATAAATATATAATGAAATAACTTGTGGCCATAAAAACAAAACTTCTGAAAAGCCCCCAGGCTTTTATGCGGTTCATCCTGAATTTATGATGTAAAACTGTCACAGGAATAACCTTGATTCAAAATATGCAATTCACAACTTAATTAAAGTCCTGAAAGCATCAAGTTACCACATTTCTGGACATGTTATCGAAGCTAAGGCAGAGAACAATGTTTACCTGAATTCATATGAATGAATTCTTTTAAAAAAAAGTATTAAAATCAGTTATTATATGGGGCGCCTGGGTGGCTCAGTTGGTTAAGCATCTGCCTTTGGCTCAGGTCGTGATCCCAGCGTCCTGGGCTCCCTGCTAAGGGGGGGCGTCTGCTTGTTCCTCTGGCTCTACTCCCATCCCCCCCACCCTTTGCTTGCGCTCTCTCTCTCTCTTTCTCTCAAATAAATAAACAAAATCTTTTTAAAAAAATCAGTTATTGTATGAATTTCAGTAGTGACGTTTGGTCACTCGGGGGAAATCATTTTGCCAATCTAGGATAGTTGGAGAATGGTTTTAACAGTATTAATTAATGATTTTCACCATTGGCATAATTATTGCCTTTAAAGTAAAATTTGATGGGAAAGAGGGAAAAGAGAAGAAACCCACCGTTATCTGGAATGATAATCAGGAGAATCACAACATTATCAGTTGCTCCTGGAGTCTTAGCAAGGAGTTACATCGTGGCTGAGATCCAGGCAGAATACCTAGTACACATGTGTTCACAGCTTCAGTATTAATCCCTGTTATTGGAAGGATATCCAATATCTTCTAATAGTATTGGTTCTAATCATCTTAAACTATACTCTTCTGCTGCTGTTATTACAGTAAAGCTTAGAAGTAGTTGAAATCTATCTAAATTTTCCTTATGTTAGAATCAAATACATATGTACTCTCCTATTTTTTGCCCTTCCAGCTTACTTTTAATTTGTCATTTTTTTAATTTTATTATGTTATGTTAATCACCATACATTACATCATTAGTTTTTGATGTAGTGTTCCATGATTCATTGTTTGCGTATAACACCCAGTGCTCCATTTAATACGTGCCCTCTTTAATACCCGTCACCAGGCTAACCCATCCCCCCACCCCCCTCCCCTCTAGAACCCTCAGTTTGTTTCTCAGAGTTCCAGGTTACTTTTATGTTGTTTAAGAAAATATGAATAGAAGCTTTGATGGGGTTCAGAACACACCATGGGAAAATATGGCACCTTGGTATACTGAATAGTTTAAGCTGAAAGAGTTTGAGAAAATGGCTGAAGTAGGAGGATCACTTTGATCTTTCTGCCATTTTCCCCTGAGATAGGTCATAAAAGCCTCCCAAGAGAGGTGCCCTTTCTATACCCAGAGGAAAGGAACATCTTCATCTCCCAAAACAAAGAGATGCCCAGAAGAATCCTAACAAACAAGCATTACTGTTTCCCCCAGTTTATTGTGATCACTTCATACCCTTTAACCTATCCTATTCCTCCAGGACTGTCCACTCTAAAAATACTCAAGTCTGTTTCTTCCAGTCTTCATTTGTTTGTGAAGGCTCTCATCACATAAACATACCTGCTTTTGTATTCTTTTCTTCTGTTAATCTGTCTTTATCAGTTTAATTTTTGACCCAGCCAGGGACCCTAGGAAAGTCAAGGAAAACCTTTTCCTCCCCTATTGTATCTGGAAAGCAACGTTTTTGTGAAACCAATGGCTGGTTGTGTGTAAAAGACTTGATGGGCAGATGTCAGTGGTATTCCCAACATGCATGAACCTTAATATAATGTCTTCTGGTCACGGACATCTGTCAGACCATAGAGCCTAGCCTGGAAATCTTACCCTCACTTTTTATGGGGGAGAAGTCTGAAATTCATGAAACTTGTAAGTCTGATTTGTTCCAGCTTTTAAATCCCCAACTGGGTTTTATTCCTACACAGTCATCATTTACCCCCTACTAAGATATGAGAAGAGTGGAATTACCTATTTCTTTTGACAAAAAAACTAAACAGACTTTAGGAGTAATCTTTCCTGTAAAAATTTACAGTTCATTCAGCTTAAAATATTAAAAAAATGGAAAATATATTATTGTGATTTTTCCAAACCTGGAAGCCTTTTTGTAATTTTAATATTCACATACTTCTACCTTTAATTATAACATACATTTTCTCACTTCATATGTGTTTCCCCTTTTTCCTCCCCAAATTTTCAGAAATTAAAATTTTATTACTTTAATGCAAATGTCAAACAATACATTTCATTCAACTTCCTTTTAAAATTAAAATTATCTTCATTTTTAAGTTTTTCTATCAAAGATTTAGACTCAAAAGAATTATTTTTTGAGGCTTATCAATCCACTGAGATAAACTTTTGCAAATACCATTTTAGGGTTTTAAAATATTGTGGGGACACAGATGCAAAGGAGACACGTTGTTTTTGTTTGTTTATTTGTTTTCCTTTTCTAAATCAGTAATAGTGCAGTAATACTTCAAGGAAATAGGGAAATTATTGTTACTTTCTTTTTTTTAATTTTTTTTTTATTAACATATAATGTATTATGTGTTTCAGGGGTACAGGTCTGTGATTCATCAGTCTTACACAATTCACGGCACTCACCATAGTACATACCCTCCCCAGTGTCCATCACCCACCCACCCCATCCTTCCCACCCCCCTCCACTCCAGCAACCCTCAGTTTGTTTCCAGAGATTAAGAGTCTCTTACGGTTTGTCTCCCTCTCTGGTTTCATCTTGTTTCATTTTTCCCTCCCTTCCCCTATGATCCTCTGCATTGTTTCTCAGATTCTTCATATCAGTGAGATCATATGATACTTATCTTTCTCTGATTGACTTATTTCGCTTAGCATAATATCCTGTAGTTCCATCCACGTGGTTGCAGGTGGCAAGATTTCGTTGTTGTTTTTTGTTTTTGATGGCTGCATAATATTCCATTGTAGATATATACCACATCTTCTTTATCCATTCATCTGTTGATGGGCATCTAGGCTCTTTCCATAGTTTGGCTATTGTGGACATTGCTGCTATAAACATTGGGGTGTATGTGCCCCTTCGGATCACTACGTTTGTAACTTTGGGGTAAATACCCAGTAGTGCAATTGCTGGGTCATAGGGTAGCTCTATTTTCAACTTTTTGAGAACCTCCATACTGTTTTTCAGAGTGGCTGTACCAGCTTGCATTCCCACCAACAGTGTAGGAGGGTTCCCCTTTCTCTGCATCCTCGCCAACATCTGTTGTTTCTTGACTTGTTAATTTTAGCCGTTCTGACTGGTGTGAGGTCATATCTCATTGAGGTTTTGATTTGGATTTCCCTGATGTCAGTGATTTTGAGCACTTTTTCATGTGTCTGTTGGCCATTTGGATGTCTTCTTTGGAAAAACGTCTGCTCATGCCTTCTGCCCATTTCTTGATTGGAGTATTTGTTCCTTGGGTGTTGAGTTTGATAAGTTCTTTATAGATTTTGGATACTAGCCCTCTATCTGCTATGTGATTTGCAAATATTTTCTCCCATTCTGTCCGTTGTCTTTTGGTTTTGTTGACTGTTTGCTCTGCAAAATCTCTTTATCTTGATGGAGTCCCAATAGTTCATTTTTGTTTTTGCTTCCCTTGCCTTTGGCAATATTTCTAGGAAGAAGTTGCTGTGGTTGGGATCAAAGAGGTTGCTGCCTATGTTCTCCTCAAGAATTTTGATGGATTTTTCTCACATTGAGGTCTTTCATCCATTTTGAGTCTATTTTTGTGTGTGGTGTAAGGAAATGGTCCAGTTTCATTCTTCTGCATGTGGCTGTCCAATTTTCCCAACACTATTTGTTGAAGAGACTGTCTTTTTTCCATTGGACATTCTTTCCTGCTTTGTTGAAGATTAGTTGACCATAGGGTTGAGGGTCCATTTCTGGGCTCTCTATTCTGTTCCATATTGTTACTTTCTTAAAAGCAAATACCATAACAAAATATGTGTCTTTAATGCATTTGTCAGTGAAGTGGGAGGAAGGGGAGAGACAGAGATAAAAGGAAGAGAGGCAGAGAGAGGAACCCTTCCCTCCCAGCCAACAGAGATACTCCTAATCTCCTATGAAGTGGTGACAAATAGCAAAGCACTCACTTGTTTTCACAGTTTGCCCCTTTCAGTTGGATATGGGGCATCCTGTTTTTTTTCACAACAGAAGGCAAAATTTAGATCTCAGGGGGGAAAATCAATGAAAATCGTCTTTATGAGTTTTTTTCCCCCTAACCTATGCAGATAATCCAGTGTTCTTTAGAAATTAAGATTCTGAATTGCATTAGAATTAAGGCCAGATAATGGAGCCTGCATTTGAATTTTAAATCTGCACGTGGTTGCCTGAATTTATTACTAAACTTTAGTTTATAGAAGAGCAGATGGTTCCCTGTGCTCCAGATCAAATACTGTCAACTACTTATTTGATCAAGTGCATTGGGTTTTTGATTTAAATAATTGAGCTTTTGTAGTCAGTACTTCTGAAATCTGACCTGCTTCTTGCAGCTTTTCCGATTATGGAGACCATTTTTGGCTCTTGACCAAGGCCTATTTATACTAACTCTTTGAATATAGTTAATCCATGAATGGAAATTTAAAAGAGAGTCTTCATATGCTTTCAGAATATAGTCTTCCATCTTGTGTTTCAAATACTGAAGCAGATAACACTGTGCTTGATTTAATAAACCATTATCCATAAAGAAGGGAACATGGATTAATTTGGTTATGTACTTCTATGGTAGATTATTTGTAAAAATGGTCCAATCAGTGTCCTTTCTGTATTCATTCCCTTTTGCTCTGTGACTTCAAAGCTTCTCCTTTCAAGAGGTGAGGTGTGTTTCTTCACCTCTTGAGTCCGGTCTGGTCTTACTACTTGTTTCAAGCAGTAGAATACAGTATTAGGGACATTTTTTATTGATTAATTGATGGATTGATTGAATGAATGAATGAATGAATGCAGTGTTCCATGATTCATTGTTTGCATATAACACCCATTGCTCAAGTATTAGGGACATTTTGATAATTTGAGTCCAGTGGGTTATTCCAGCCAAGACTAGCAGAGCCAGCTACTTGAAATTTGCAGGAACCCTACATAAGAACAGTATAGGTGAGCACAGTCTAAATTGCCACTCCACAAAAATGAAAGCTAAATAAATTATTTTAAGCCATTAAGCTCTTGTGCTGTTGGTTATATAGCAAGAGTTAACTGATACAATTTCTGTTCTATTTTCCACTGTGCATTGTTTCCCATATGGCTTAGACATTCAAATATGGGTTAAAACCTACTTTTTTTTTTTTTAATTTGGCAAATTTCCTTAGCCCTTATGTGTCTCCACTCCTTTATTCAGTTAAGATATATCTAACTAAGCTTCTGCTGTGTGCCGGTCACTTGAAAGGCACTTGGGATAGAGTGGTCACCAAGGCGAAAGCCTATCATTTATGGAATTTTCATTCTAGGAAGACAGTAATATCCATTTCTTAGGATTACTATGAGGAATAAATTAGGTGATGAATATATAACACATAAGCACATAAATGCCAGTTGCACAAACTCATACAATTCCTCAGTCTCTTTCAGGTGGAAAGGACACATTCCCTAAGAAGTGATCTCTGATATAGCTCTAGAACACACTCAGCTGTTGAGCTGAAAAGATTAGTCAGACTGAGTGAGATCTTGACTCTACCATTATCATCTGTTGTTTAACCTCTCTAAATTATGTTTACTTTTTAATAAAGTAGAGCTAATACTTCTAAAATGTTTTTATTAGTATAAGTCATGTCTCTTGTTCTCATTTGTCTTAACTCCTACAACTAATCATACAACTCAGGAGTTAAGGTGATTGCATTTGACCTGGAA
This sequence comes from Halichoerus grypus, assembly GCF_964656455.1. Classification (NCBI taxonomy): domain Eukaryota; kingdom Metazoa; phylum Chordata; class Mammalia; order Carnivora; family Phocidae; genus Halichoerus; species Halichoerus grypus. Next base: position 23,605,522 of record NC_135726.1, on the reverse strand, counting down.
TATGACAAAAACCTGTAGTAGTGAACGTGTAGGTAGACAGAAGGTTAATTTTAAGGTGAGATATCTCTGTTCTTCATAATGTACAATATGTTTCTCTAATTTTAAATGACTCTGGAAGTGTAGATGACAGTAAAGGGACTAAGGAAGGCATGAGAAGGAATTGGCCTTGGGGAGGTAATGATGAACTTGGTATCAGACAGACTGAGTTCGTACATTAAGTCACATATGGGAGGCTGTGCACTGTTGGCCCTAGCTCTTCCTCTCACTCTTAGGGAAACAGGAAGAATGTATAGTTGTTGAAAATGTAGTGAGAATATGATGCTATTTCCTGTCCCTGATCTCTTTGTTGACTGCCAGTAAAATGGTATAAAGGAACCTAATATGAGGAAGACTCAAGTAGTTGACATCAAATATATCAAATGAGCCTGAAGTTTTATACTTGATGTATATATACACATATGTTCATATACATATACATTTACATATATAGAGAGAATATCATGTATGTACACGTATGTATGTATATTCTTATACTTTGCCAAACATAGTACCACATAAAATGACACTGTAAATCATTGTCTAGAATATATATCAAAAGAAAACTTTAGGGGCGCCTGGGTGGCTCATTCGTTAAGCGTCTGCCTTTGGCTCAGGTCATGATCCCAGGGTCCTGAGATCCAGCCCCGCATCGGGCTCCTTGTGGGGAGCCTGCTTCTCCCTCTCCCACTCCCCCTGCTTGTGTTCCCTCTCTCGCTGTGTCTCTTTCTATCAAATAAATAAATAAAATCTTTTTTTAAAAAAGAAAACTATATTTGTACATTCATAATTATTATACAGAAGAAATATGGATTACATTTCAAATTTCAATTGGATTTCTCGAAACTCAGAGAAAGAGAAATTATTTTCTCTAGTAGACTAAAATCCTCTTGCAGTCAAGGCTTCTTTATAGGGTCTGTTTTGTTGTCTTCATAACTTATATGCTTTTCAAAGGCTTGTTGATGGTTGAGTTAATATAATTCCTCAGTTTAGATATACCTAATTTAGAATGTCAACAGCAGCTACTCAAACACTCATATTATTTAACCTCCCTGATTCTCAGTTTGCCTTTCCTTCTATGAATTGGTGATAACTTTTGTTCTCAAAATTTCATTAGAAGAATTACATTAAGTAATAAATTCATGGAGTACATTTGGTGAAACATCAGTTTCAGTGTAGGTGTAAGATACATGTTTCTCCCTGTCTCCTTTACCCTCATTGAACTGGGCAGTATAAATCAATGTCCAGTGATGAACAGGAATAGAGAAAATTGCATTTTCACATAAGCAGGTTTCTGATAATTTATTATAACTTAGGGACAATTTTTTTTGGTGGAAACACATTTCAAATTATAATTTGACTTCATATAGCCTGGGAACACTAAACACATCATAAACCACAAAAAACAAATATTTACAAAGACAGATGCACAAGAACATTTCCATTACAACTGCATTTCCTCAGGGGACTCACCTGACCTGGAAAGGTTTCTATAAGTTTCTAAAATAAAATAAAATAAAATATGTGAATTTTCTCCTGAAGGTATCAGAGTAAACATTTCCAAAATGCCTCACTGTAAGAAATAAAATCTAGTCCTTTGGTGCTTTCAGGGCACGCACCATATTGTGGTCAGGCCACTTAGTAGACATAGAGACTTACCGTTCACTTATGTAGAGAAATCATTTCATAAAGTGAGACCCAGGAAACAACTAAAAGAAACCAATCCTAATTTTTAGTCAACTTTTGTCTTGTACCTTTGGATTTCTCATCTTATTCATCTAGAGTTTTTTTTTTTTTTTTTTTTTAAGATTTTGTTTATTTATTTGACAGAGAGAGACACATTGAGAGAGGGAACACAAACAGGGGGAGTGGGAGAGGGAGAAGCAGGCTTCCTGCTGAGCAGGGAGCCCGATGTGGGGCTCGATCCCAGTACCCTGGGACCAGGACCTGACCCGAAGGCAGTCGCTTAACAATTGAGCCACCCAGGCACCCCTAGAGTTCTTTTTTTAATCCATTAATTGAGCACCTGATTCTTACGGTAAATATTTCTTTAATAATAAACTAAAATTGGCTTTGTTGTACTTACCCATCACGATCTCTACTCTGACTCCTTTGACATACACATACTTCTCTGTTTATAACACAATGTGTTCCTTTTTCATTATGGTTCCTCTACGTGTTTGTCTCAAAGAGTAGTTTATCAATTTCTGCTAGATTTGGGGAATATTCTTGAATTGCTTCTTGGCCATTTTGTCCTTACAGTGTCTAAATGTAGCAATTGAATATCTAAACAGTAATCATTCGTTTTAGTTTTATATTAGTTTTGTTGCATATGTCTTACTGAAACCACACAATAACCAAGAGGTCACTATGATTAGCACCATTTCAGATTCATAAAGCAGAAAAATTGGGCTTAAGGAAGCCAAATAACCTACCACATTTGCAAAGTTGATAAGAGAAGGTGTACCTGGCTCCAGGGTTTCCAATCCTACCATGCCTAGCTTATGAAGAAAAAGAGCCAAGCAAAAACTGGTGGATAGGATGCATAACTGAATTTAGAAATGAAAACTTTGCTGGATGTTAATTCTGGGTTCCATTAAGAATGATGAGGAAGAAATGCCTTTAAATTCCCATCAAGTTTAAAATCTATATGTATAGCTGCATGGCAATAGCAATCTTCATTTTAATTTACTTTTATTTAGGTCCATCTCAAAGGGTTTTGACATGAAAATAAATTCTCTAAAATTAAGCTGTGAAGTATTGAAATATAAATGAAGACACATTGGAAAAGAAATGGAAGCACAGAATTGATTTGTGCAGTTCAGTCTTTGGGTTTCCTTCATTAATTGTTCTGTCTGCTCTTGTTTTTCATGGTTTGTCCCACATACAGAGCTTTTCAGAATGTGCCTTGACAAAGATGGTACTTTGAGTACAGACCTATTCAGTTCATAATAATGTGTCTCAAAATCAATCCTGGAGGAAGAGAATTGCAGAGGGATAAGCAAGTCTAATGAAGGTACTCTCAGTCTGATGGGAGAAAAGGACGGAGATAAAGTCAGGTGCATTCAGCATCGGGACAATGAATTAGTGTGAAAGAGACAGATTTTTTCTGGGATCTTCAACACGGTATTTTGTGTAAGTAGCCAGGTCCAATACAGGCTTGAGAAGCCATAAATGCAAACTGAATACCAATGAAAAATGTGAACCTGGAATGAGGAGACACCGACAAGGGTGGTCCGATAAATTCTGTGGAAACTGCCAGTATAATCAGCTCTCTCAAGTTTTTATTTCTTTGGTGGAATACCACTGACAGCATACAATTGAGACTCTTTCAACATTGTTGACAGTGTTTTTATCATCCTGCCATTGTCTACCTGTCCAGATTCAATTTTAACACAATCCTCCTTACACTTTATGCTGTAGCAAAATTGATCTGCTTAAAGTTTCCCAAATGCATTTTCTTTTTCTGATGATGTCATTTTTGCATATGCTGCCTTCTTTGCCTTAAATTCAAGACTCCTACCTACCCTGTCTCTGCCTTCCAGGGTCGGTCAAAAGTTTCTTCTACTGTGAAACCTTCCCGAGACACATCAGACAGATATGAAGACTTCTATACTGTGCTCCTAAGATGTCTTGTATTAAATTTCCCATTTAGGCAGAAATGGAATTATACTGTATCTGACTAGGATCTGACTATATTTGGTTTACGTCTGCCATATTTCTACCAAGAGAGTATCTCACTCTCTTGAAATAAATCTGCCTATTTTTCCACCTCCTCAGATTATAGTTTAGTGTCACCCAAAACTGTTGCAGCACTTTCCTTCCTTTTCCTTTGACAGACATCACTAATCTTATCTCAGCAGACTTCTATTGTGACAGGACACAGGGCTCCTTAATCTTCCGCATTTAGCAGTCCGGACTATCAATCCATCACAAATAACCTACCAGTTAAGGCTAAAACTACAATTTTAATATTAACATATATTTAATATTTACTGTGTCATTATGTTATTATGTGTAGAGCTCTTTGCTATACTGAGTCCAGAAAAATGCCAAACACAATTTTATTTGATTAAATTGTGTGGTTGATGGGATTATCATTTAATCACTATCTGATCAGTGTATCTTTCCTGAAGTTCTTTTTTACTTCTGTTCTTCTGACTTGTCCCGCAAACACAATGATTCCTAAACAGTTGTGTCCTAAAGGCATCTCCATCACCTGCAAAATGGAAACTTGTAAACATGTTGTAGACATGAGACATTACATTTTTCATATTAATTGGCTTACTAAATGTATAGAATCTTTCTTCCAAGACCAGTGGGAAGACCATGGAGTTGCCAGAACATCACAGCAGTGAACAGGCTTCTAAAACAATGAGAATATGTTCAACTGACCGACTTCCTCATTTCTGTGGGTAATATAAGCATGCCATCTAAAAGTTTAGTACATGTCTAGACAGTAATCAAAACTCTTTCCCAGGCCCTTTTCTAAAGAGATGTTCTACCTAGCCAGCCGTAAGTCTCTAAATTTGTGCATTTTAGAGTATGTGTTTGTAAGACCTGTGCATGTGGCCTATAAAAAGGGGTCTTCTGCTTATGGACAATTTTGATGTGGGATTGGAATGCATTGCTTATCCCTAGACCACATGATTTTTTATTTCCACTCTGGGATGTATTTATCCATGATTCCATGTCTGTCCTATTTTATGATGGCTAGGAACCACCAAACAGCTAAGAACTTCATTTGTGCTCAAATAATGACCAACAATAAAAGCCCTTCAGAGAACTGATTTTGAGTATAATATAGGTCCATTACTTGTAGTAATCAGTAAACCAATGATTCCTGCAATTCCCTATGGTGTTCTAAAGACCAGGCAAAAAGATTACATTTACTACAGATGAAGTATGAAATCTCTTGGAGGCTGCACCTTGCAGAACGTGGAGAGTTTTTTTTTTTTTTTCCTTAAAAAGAAAGGATGTTTTAAAAATCTGAATTAATAATATTGCCTATCTCAACTGATTAAAATCACTGGATAAAGATCCAAACTGTGATTACAAATAGTTTGTATTTTTATATAAAAAATATGTATAATTATTTTACCAATAAAGAAAATGTAATGTGGAGACATACACATTTCTGAAAATTTGAATTTTATATTGAATTTAATATGAACTTAGGAAGGAGTGTGAGTATGTTCTTTGAAAAGCAGGATTTTACTTTTGGCCCATTATGATTATGTTTTCCATTGACATATTCTCTGAAACTGTTTAAATATGCATTAGTTAGAAGGTGCGGTCTGTTGCCAGGAGGAAAATGCAATTATTAGACAATAATGCAGAGACACAAAATTCAGAATATGATGCACAAAGGTTCTTCTCTCTTTGGATCCCCAGTGGGTCCATCTGGACACCAATGTATCTGATGCTTACAAATTCCCTTTTGCCAGGGCTGCCTCTCTCGTTTCTTCCCAGTTCTTTCCTACTCCACCCAACATATACATGCTTCTTGGTTTCCCTCACTCACCCCTCTGCCGTGGGTTATTTTCAGTCCCTTTCTTCCGTCTGGTTTTCTCCTTGATAGAGTTGAGAAGTTTCTATAGGTTCTTCAGTTTCCTTCAACATTATCTCTTTATAAGAAAAACTTTTTTTTTTTGCTAATATCTGGCCTTTCTTATGGCATGAATCTAATATAAACATTTCTATAATCCAAGTTGTGCATGATCCCAAAATTGGGATGAGGGAAGAGGGGAGATAGGCATAGAGAAAAATACAAAAGAACCCTAAATTTCTCTATCATGAAGTTTAATAATAGCACTGATTACAGTGCAACTCATCCAGTATGATTGAGAGACTATAGAACAATTTTTTCTCCCTTATACCAATCATAGTATATTGTTTTTTTTTTTATGATTACAACATATTATTTCAGCTACTTGAGAATATACTAATGTTAAGCAGTTACCAAACTAATGTAATATCCTCTTTGATAAAACCAGCAGTTTATAAGTACATTGTGTCTAACGGGCATCTCCCAAACCTTCTGATACAGAAGTTAGGCTCTAATTGAATGCCATCACTTGGGAGCAGAGAGTGTCACATTGATTGATTCCTGGATTGGTCTTTTCCCATGCCCTTGAGGTTATACAGTGGTCAAGAATATAGAAGGTGGGTATTTGGAATCTTGGAGGTCTGAAGCAATATATTTTCTGGAACAAATGAAATATTTACTTTTTGATTTATTTCAACAGAGTCATTGAGCCAGACTAGACAAGCAGTTAAGTAAAGACCTAAAATAATATCTTAACAGGTTGTTTACTATAAATGAATATCTAAAAAAAAACAATAAAGCATGTATTAGTCACATTGATTTTTTTTTTTAAACAAGGAGATAAAAGGGATAAGTGATTCACCTTATCTACATGGATAAGGAAAGTCATCTTGAACACAAGGTGACAAATTCATGGTTAGCTCTCTTAAAAAGTAGGTATAGAAGCCAACTGGATATCCAAAACAAAAGAAGATGAAGGTGTTTACTAACTACATATAATGGGAATAATAGATTCCAGGGTATAGATACAAGAAATAACAGTTTGTTTGGAGGGAATTCTGAATTGCTTAAAAATGAAGTACCAAATGGACAGCAGGTGGAGTATTAGGAAATGTGCATTGAAAGAAAGAATATGATGAGATAGAGGGAGAGAGAAAGAGAGATATAAAAAGGGAGAAGGATGGGGGGGAGAGAGAATGGAAATCAGGTGGGAGTCAGAGCAGTATGACCTTTGAGCTTTATTCCTTATACTGCTCCTGTTGTTGATGATGATGGTGAAGACTGCTTGCTGTAGAATCATTTGCCTAAAGGAATTCTTGATGGAGAAAGAAGAATGGAGCTGCTGTGACTGATATTGGGGGGGGGGGGGCGCACGACTGTTAAACCTCCCCTCTGCAACTTGGTCATTTTTTGCCCACGCCAACATCACCACATCACAAAAACTCCCACTGACTGTCCCAGAAGCACCTCCTCAGCTATGCTAAACTTCTGCAAGGCACATTTGAAGAGTAAAACCATGTTCAGATTTCCCTTTTCTATTGGGGAAAATGAATTAAGGATGGAAAAGAGAATTTAGAGAAGTGAAAAACCCAGTTATTTTCTTAAAGAAGCCCTAAGGAAAATTATTGATGATCTAAACAATAAAACCAGTGGGATCAAGGGTAGAAAGAAAAAGATGGATCATAAGCAACATGCATGGAATTTGTGATTTTTAGTTTATGTTGGTTAACTTTTTGCATTGGTGGACAAGAACTGTATAGAAGAATCAGGACTGTCTTTGAGGTTCCTGATTTGAGGTGAATGGTGGTGTTACTAATCTGCTTGCCCTATAAGAGCTGGGCATTTCCATTTGCTATTTTTCTGCCAAGAAAAATTTACTGAATGTGACCAGATTTCCATTTTAATTTTATTTTATATTATTTATTTTATTTTTTGGAATACATAAAAATGTTTCTTCCTATTGAGCAGAAACTATTCACCACAGACTCTAAAAAGATTGCCAGAAGGCGTTTGTGTATTTAATGTTCCTTCAGTTCAAATATATTTAATCATAATTAAACTCAGTTGAATGGCTTTTAAAAGAAGTTAGTTGTTACTGTGATTGGCAGTTTTCTGTGCCTTTGACAACATCTAATGAAATATGCCTGGGTGGTGTGCAACATTGACATATGCTAAAATTTATCTTCTGTGATCTCTAACTAATGTAATGTGATTATGTTGAATCTTCTGTTTTCAGGAAGGCATGCTATTATTTCCCATTATCTAAATAAGAATGATAAATGTTCAAGATTTTCATTAAATATAAACAATCTTGGAATTAGTATTCTTCAACTACTTTTCTTTTAAATGGGAATAAGTATTGTTTTGCAGGAGGAAATATACCGAGACAAGTAATTCATCATATTTTTCCTCAAAAGATGTATTAAATAATTATATAACAGATGTTTCAAATTTATAAAGAGGAGAAAGAAGATAGTGAGCAAGTGATACTGTAGGCAATATTTTTGGGTCACAATCCTGTAGCTTGCTGGTCACCACTAGATGACAACCTTGAATGTTTCGTAGTCACTAGTTTTCGGTTCTCTTCTGATAGATTGGGAATTAGGACTTAGGATGATTCACTATATTTTCCAGCATTCCAAAAAAGCACATAAAAACATAAATATTTTTGAAAGAAATTCACATCATATTTAAAATTGAACTGAAAATAAACACCCACCTCTCTTATATTAGGTTTGAGTTCCAATAGTGGATAGTCTTTAATTACAGAAATGACATAGCTTTCCTCACAACATGTAATATAAAACCTGACCTAGGCTTTTTGTATGCCTCATAGTGATTAGGCTTGGGATGAGAGAATTGAGAAGAAAAAATGGGTAATAAGTGGTTATTTTCTTTCTTTTATAAGGAGCACTAACATACATATTGATTTATTGATCAATCTATATATTAAGCCACTTTCAGCAGAAAAGAAAACCCTTAAAGTCCTTCTATATCAGTGGTCCTTCATTGGGATGGATTTGACCTCCTCCCCTCAAATCAAGGACATTTTTGATCATCACAACTGAAGAAGGGAGGCATCTACTGGGTAAAGTCTAAGGACACTGCTAAACATTCTACAATGCACAGGGCAGCCTCCCGCAACAAATAATCATCCAGCCAAAGTGTTAATGGGGCCATTACAGAGAAATCTTGTTCTCTCTGCCTCAGTTTTCTACTTTTAAAGGTATTGTTTCAGTGAAAAATACGGCTTATGGAGTGACACATAGTTAATAGCTATATGATGTTTGGCAAGTTTTAAATTATCTTGTTGCCTTGGTCTCGTGTGTGTGTGAGAGAGAGAGAGCAAGAGTGAAAGAAAGAGTGAGTGAGAACATTTATTATATTGGTGGGGAGTTTTATGAAGTATAAATGAAAAAAAATATGTAAAACATTTAGAAGAGTACTTGGCACATGTTTTAGGTTTTTTTTTTTTTTTTAAAGATTTTATTTATTTATTTGACAGAGAGCACAAGCAGGGGGAGAGGCAGGCAGAGGGAGAAGCAGACTCCCCTCTGAGCAGGGAGCCCGATGCAGGACTCGATCCCAGGACCCTGGGATCATGACCTGAGCCGAAGGCAGACGCTTAACTGACTGAGCCACCCAGGCACCCTGTTTTAGATATTTTTCCTCCATATTTCATTTCAGTTACTCAATTTTAAGACAGCCCTCACTATCTTCTGTACACACCATGCACTTATTTTATAGAAATTTATCAAAATTGTATTTTCTGATTTGTGTGATTCTATATTTTATATAACTTTCCCCATTAAATTATAAACTCCAATATTATAGAGGCCCTGCTTATTTTTCTCACTATTTTGTGCCAAATTTCTAGCATAATTGCTGTACAACTGCAGTTATATAATAAATATTTGTATATATTTAATATATTTAAACTTTTTAATATAATAAATATTTAAATAATAAATATAGTAAATAATATAATAAAAATTCAAGTGTTGATAAATTAATTAATTAATTAATTATGGAAACCATAGAATAAGAGAAAGAAGAAAAGTTGAAAGGGGAAGAAAATCAGGGAGGAGGGAGGACCATAGATAGATCAATCAATAATAAATATCTTTTAAACTTTTAGGTTTTGTAAGAATAACTCTGGCTAGGTATCTGAGGTCTTTAATTCTAGTTCCAGTTTAGATCTGTAATAATTTTATGACTCCAGGCAATTTTCATAGCATCTAACACTTAATTTTCCCATCTGAAGTTTGAAGACTAAACCCTGATTTATTTTTTTATCAAATAATAAATTAGACAAAGTAATTTCTGGTTCTACATGTAAGGAGCTTATAAATTGCCACAACATCCTAAGACAAATAAAAGGCTGAACAGACTAAAAAGTCAATTCTTTTCTGACTCATGAGACATGAGTCAATTCTTGTAGGACTCATGAGGACATGGCAACATGTGGGCCCCCAGCATTGGAGACTGCTAATACAGAGAGTGGAGGTTTTCCAGAGCACAGACTCACAAGCAGAAACTGCTAGGGAATCAGTGTCCGGGTAGGAAAACCTGCACCACGATTGACCAATTGTGGGAGACTCAGTGTGGATAAGTCTGAGAGTTAAAAACTTCAGGGGGGTATTCATTCATAGAGGGAGCCTAACCTGCTGGTGTATTATGAGAGCTTAACTGACCTAGAGATAGGGAAATACCCAACTCCAGCCCAATCTAGCCACCCTGTCCCAACTAAGGGGGAGGGTGGGAGAGAAAAAACTGAGAAACACTGGTGAAGTTGACAGTCCAGAGGCATAGTCTCACTAAAAGACTGAGACAAAAATCACAGGACTGTGGAACACTTCCTTTCTTCCCACATCTTACCTTTACATTACTAAAGGTCTATTTACAGCAGTTCCTTTTACCTATACATCATGTCCTTTTCTCAAGAAAAAAATTCAAAGTAAAAACAAAACAAAACAAAAAACAACATGATTTGAAGAGACAGGGCAAATATCAGAATATAACATGGCAGGGATGTTGTAAATACCAGACCATGATTAATATGCTAAGGGCTCTAATGGATAAAGTAGACAGAATGGAAGAACAGATGGGTAATGTAATCAGAAAGACTGAAATCCTCAGAAAGAAAATGAAAGAAATGCTAGAGATCAAAAACTCTGTAAGAGGGATGAAGAATGCCTTTGATGTGCTTATTGGTAGACTGGACACAAGTGAGGAAAGAATCTCTGAGCTTGAGAATATGACAATAGAAATTCCTAAAACCAAAAAGCAATGAAAAAAACACCACCACCATAAAATATTGAAGAATAGTGAGACAACTATGAAGATGTAATATGCATGTAATAGTAATACCAGAAGGAGAAAAAGAGAAAGTTACAGAAGAAATATTTGGAACAATAGTGACTGAAATTCTCCCCAAATTAATGTCAGACACCAAACCACAGGTCTAAGAAGTTCAGAGAACACTAAGCAGGATAAATGCCTCCCTCCTCCCCAAAACCCTACATCTAGGCATATCATTTTGACACTTCAGAACATCAAAAATGAAGAAAAAAATCTTGAGACAGAGGAATAAAATACATTAACTACAGAAGAACAAAGATAAGAATTATATCTGACTTTTTGGAAATCATGCAAGCAAGAAGAGAGTAGAGTGAAATATTTAATGTGTTGAGAGAGAGAAAAAAAAAAACCCTAGAATTCTGTACTCCTTGAAAGTTGTCCTCAAAAGTAGAACAATAACTTTCTCAAACAAAATTTGAGAGAAATTGTGCCAGTAGACCTGTCTTACAAGAAATGTTAAAAGACATATTTTAGAGAGAAGGATGATATTGTAGGTCAGATGTCAGGTCTACATAAAGAAAGGAAGATTATGAAGACGGAAAATAACAACTTTTATTCTTCATATTAATTGATCCAACTGGTAGCAGTCTGCTCAAGAATAAGAGCAACAATGTATTCTATTATGTATGCCTACATATATCATCTTATATATGCTTATATATTGCTTATATTAAATAAAGTGAATGACAGCAATGATACACGAGATAGGAGGGAAGAGTAGGATTATTTTGTTAATATAAGGTACTCGTAATACCTGTGAAGTGGTATAGTGTTATCTGAAAGTAGACTTAGACTATATGTAAATGTATATTACAGCTCTAGGGCAATCGCTAAAAGGAGTAAAAAAAAAAAAAGTATAACTTAAGTGTTAAGAAAGGAAAGAAAATGGGATAAAATAATAATACTCAAAGCCATCAGAAAAAGAGTAGAAGACAAAAATAGGAAGAAAAACAAGGAAAATAAACAGAAAACAATAACAAATATGGTAGATCTTAATCTGTATCAGTATATCAAGTATATCAATACCAATGTATCAATAACTGTATCAGTAATCATTGAATGCCAATGGTTTAAATACACTGATTAAAGAAAGATATTGTCAGAGTGGATCAAAACACAAGAGCCAGCTATAGATTGTCTTTAAGAAACCCACTTTAAATATAAACACACATATAGATTAGAAGTAAATGGATGGAGGAAAGTTAACAGGGATAAAGAAGAGAACAACATATTGATACATGGAGCAGTTCTCCAGAAAGACATAAGAACCTTTGATGTGGGTGTGCCTTACAATAGAATGTCAAACTATTAGAGTGAAAAACTGATAGAGTTGTAATGAGAAATAAATGAATCTACTATCATAGTTGGAAAATATCAGAAATGGACAGGTCCAGCAGACAGAAAATCAGTAAGGACATAGTTGAATTCAACAGTGCCATCAATCAACCAGATAAAACCGTCATCTGTAGACTGCTTCATCCAACAGGAGCTGAGAACACATTCTTCTTAAGCTCACATGGAACATTCACCAAGATAGAACACATTCTGAGCCATGAAACATACCTTAACAAACTTCAGAAATAGAGATCATATCATATTGGCTCTCAGAATGAACTAAAATTAAACTACAAATTGATAACAGAAAGATAAGTAGAAAACCCCCAAATATATAGAGATTAAATGCACACTGGTAAATAACACATGGGTTAAGAAGATAACTCAAGGGAAATTAAAAAATATATTTTGTACTCATGAAAATGGAAATAGAACTTATCAAAATTTGTAGGATGCAGTGAATGCAGTGCTTAGAGGGAAATTTATAGTATTGAATGCATATATTAGAAAAAAATCTAAAATCAATAATTTGTGCCCACCTTAGGAAACTAGGGGGAAAAAGAACAAATTATATTCAAAACAAGTAGAAAAAAAGAAATAATAAGAATTAGAGCAGTTATCAATGAAATTGAAGACAGGAAATCAATAATATCAGTGAAACCCAAAGATGGTTCTTTGAAAAGATCAATAAAAGTGATGAGCCTCCCCTAGCTAGGTTAACAAATAAAAAAAGAGGACACCAATTACTAATATCAGAAGTGAAAGAGGGAACGCCACTACCAATAACATGAATATTAAAAGGATAATAAAGGAATACTGCGAACAACACTATGGCCACAAATTCGATAACCTAGATGAAATGGACCAGTTCCTTGAGAGACACCATTTTGCCAAAACTCTCACATGAAAACATCGATAATCTGAATAAGCCTGTGCATTACTTGTAGATTGTCTAGTAGAAATGACAAAAATGCACTTCCCAAGATTTACTGTGCCCCATCACAAACAAGGCATATGATCCATGTGGATACATATTTGTTCACATTCTAGAGCATGTGTAAAACCCATTCTTCCCCCCCACATAGGTGAGAGTCATGACATTTACATGGCAGCGACTAGGTCATAAAAGTGGTGGTACCGAACGTTAGAACAAACTCATTCTTTGTAATATATTGAATATTATTTCAGCCTTTTATCTGTAACTTAAAAAAAAACAAACAAACATGGTTAGCATCTTTTTAAAAATGTTATCACTTGGAATAATTATAGCAAGAGACATCCTATGGAAACACTTTTCCTCAGTGTTGAGAAATAGGGAACAAAATATTTCCCTCAACACTCAGCATGATCAGTGCCTGATGCCAGATCTCAGCTCTGTTATTTGTCCAGCTTTCTGTTCCCAGTGCTTTTTGTTTCTAAATCTTTACTGGGATCTGTTCCTCTTTTTTTTCTTTTTCCTTTCTTCTTTTCTTTTTCTTTTTTCTTTACAGCCAGCCACAGTTCTGCAAACAAAATTTTGCTCCATTCATGCAAAAGTTGGAATTCTGAGGATGATGTCTTCCCAGTTAAAATCTCAGGAATCAGGAGGCCATGTAAATGGTGGAATCAGAGACTCAAAGTAGTCCCTATCTTCAAAAAGCTAATTAAAAAAATATCACAGCCTCTAAAAGATTTTTTTTAAATATTGGGGTAAGAAGAATATATCAAAACAGTAAAGTGATAATTTCTTGCAGATCAGAGCACATAATGCTTTAAAAGAGAGAGAGAACGAGAGAGAAGTTGGTTTTGGAAATAGAGAAGAGAATTAAACAGGAAGATGGCATGCCTGGAATGTTATTATAATGGCACGTTAGATGAGAACAAAGGATCATGAGACAAGGGAATCCTGATCTTGGGACTACATTCCAACGAGTTTTAGGGAAGACAGAGTTGTGATGTGGATGAAACAGTTTTATAGAGAAGTGCCTGGTGTTCTGTTTTAGTAAAAGGATAAAGTTATTCTAGAGAGAGCTAGGGCTTTTTAATACTGAATTTGAGAGGTGTATCAAGATTCCTTATCACAGATGCAGGTGAACATTCTCTGTTCCATTTTATCTTTTTCTAGATCTCAGAGCCAGGGCAAGTGGGGGTTAACAATCAGTAACTCCGTTTAGCAAAAATGTATATTTGACTGCTGATTTTATTACTCCAACATAATCTTGTGGTAAATAGAATAATATGCTCACAATATTTTGCAGGTTTTATATCAAGAGGTGGAATTTATTTCCTCATGCCTTGAATGGTCTTAGGACTTGCATTGACCAATAGAGTGTGGTAGATGTCGTTTGACTTTCAAAACCAGATCTGAAGATGCCCTGCATCTGGGGCTTTCTCTTTCTACAAACTGACCAGTCATGCTGTGGATAAAGACTAGGATGAAAGACCATGTGGAAAGGGAGGCCCATTAATCTCAGCTCTTTGGCTGTCCCAGCTGAGATCCCAGACATGTTGAGCAAGGCCATCTCAGACCATCCTACTCTAGCAAAGCTGGCTAAATATTTATAAATAAGCCTAGGTGAGACCAGCAAGAGAACTGCCCTGTCAACTTATAGAATCACAAAAAATCCTAAATTGTTGTCATTCTAACACAATTAGTTGTGAAACATTTTACACAGATGAATAGATGAATTAACCTAACAGATAAAATATTTTAAGATGAGGAAAAGATAGAAGAGTATTCTAACAAGGTAGTTTGAAGGTAAAAATACTGATGGTCCCTGGTTTTATAAGTCTCTTTCCTAATAGGGTAGAAAAAGGGAAAAATGTATACCATCAAAATGCAGCTTGGGACAAGAGTTTGACAGAAAGGCTTGGATTAAAAATGAAATGTACAATCACAGTATGCATGCATATTCATATGCTTGTCACAACAAAAATGTATATAGATAGCTATTTTTTAACATATATAAATATAGGGTGTTTTGAAAGATGTGACAGATATGTATACATATATATCTATTGCTATCAGTGTTTTTAAAACTAGTGTGATGGATGCTTATTTGCTGCATTTCATTATTTTTTAGTCATAGTATACCCAAAGAACAACTGCATCTCATTTTTAAAATAAGCAAACCATTTTGCTTTCCTGTTAACCTCTGACAGTGCAAAGTAAAATGATTCATTAAATACATACTTTATGATTATTTATGAGATGCTAAGTAGGTGTGTGATGTGCTAATTATTAAGAAAATGCACATTTGGAACATCTCCACGTGTCTCTCTAATTCCCCCGTTTTCCCCCAGGTGTAGTTGCTCTCCCTCTGGAAGAACACTAGGGTATTGTACCATTTCTTCACTGTGCTAAAAAATGTTCAAGAATAAAATTGAAAAAGCCCTTATATATTTTAGTTAAAGTAGATGGTAAGAAGGGTAAGATATTAAAAAATAACATGTTTAATGAGATAGGGAATTAAATGTTCATAACATTTTTTAGATTTTTTTTGGTACAGTGCAAACAGTGTGACCATAATGTTATAAGAAGATAAAAGAAGAACCCCAAAAAGACAGGAATACATCAGCATATGTCTTGTAGCATAGCAATTATTTTTTAATTTATCTTTCTCTTCATTTAATTTTCCCAAATAGTGATTTTTAATTAAAAACATTACTAGTTTGTGAGTTGAGAAAGTATGTAAAATGTTTTTTAAAAAAAGTTTTGCACAAAACATATACATTACTTTTTTTTTTATAATAGCAATGCTAGAAACAGGTAGCATTCATCATTTACAATGTACCTAGGACTTTGCCCAGATCTTTGTTATCTCATGTGATTATCTGAATCCTTTGAGTTTGGTGAAATATTTCAATGACTTCCTAGCCAATTAACCTGCATCTACCCTTGACCCTCCTCCAGCTTTCTTCAATCCCGGAGAATTTCCCAATATTCTACTGCTTCATAGTATACTTAAACCTGTTTCCTTCCACTAGAGTTTCCTTTTTCCATCTTTTTTTTTTTTAATGTTATGTTAATCACCATACATTACATCATTAGTTTTTGATGTAGTGTTCCATGATTCATTGTTTGCATATAACACCCAGTGCTCCATTCAGTACGTGCCCTCTTTAATACCCATCACCAGGCTAACCCATCCTCCCAACCCCCTCCCCTCTAGAACCCTCAGTTTGTTTCTCAGAGTCCATAGTCTCTCATGGTTCATCTCCTCCTCCGATTTCCCCCCCTTCATTTTTCCCGTTCTGCTATCTTCTTCTTCTTCTTCTTTTTTTTTTTTTTTTTACCATATAATGTATTACTTGTTTCAGAGCTACAGGTCTGTGATTCAACAGTCTTACACAATTCACAGCGCTCACCATAGCACATACCCTCCCCAATGTCTATCACCCAGCCACCCCATCCCTCCCACCCCCCACCATTCCAGCAACCCTCGGTTTGTTTCCTGAGATTAAGAATTCCTCATATCAGTGAGGTCATATGATACATGTCTTTCTCTGATTGACTTATTTCACTCAGCATAATACCCTCCAGTTCCATCCATGTCATTGCAAATGGCAAGATTTCATTCCTTTTGATGGCTGCATAATATTCCATTGTATATATTTACACCACATCTTCTTTATCCATTCATCTGTTGATGGACATCTTGGCTCTTTCCATAGTTTGGCTGTTGTGGACATTGCTGCTCTAAACATTGGGGTGCACGTACCCCTTCGGATCACTACATTTGTATCTTTGGGGTAAATACCCAGTAGTGCAATTGCTGGGTGGTAGGGTAGCTCTATTTTCAACTTTTTGAGGAACCTCCATACTGTTTTCCAGAGTGGCTGTACCAGCTTGCATTCCCACCAACAGTGTAGGAGGGTTCCCCTTTCTCTGCATCCTCGCCAACATCTGTCGTTCCCTGACTTGTTAATTTTAGCCATTCTGACTGGTGTGAGGTGGTATCTCATTGAGGTTTTGATTTGGATTTCCCTGATGTCAGTGATTTTGAGCACTTTTTCATGTGTCTGTTGGCCATTTGGATATCTTCTTTGGAAAAATGTCTGTTCATGTCTTCTGCTCATTTCTTGATTCGATCATTTGTTTTTTGGGTGTTGAGTTTGGTAAGTTCTTTATAGATTTTGAATACTAGCCCTTTATCTGCTATGTCATTTGCAAATATCTTCTCCCATTCTGTCCGTTGTCTTTTGGTTTTGTTGACTGTTTCCTTTGCTGTGCAAAGGCTTTTTATCTTGATAAAGTCCCAATAGTTCATTTTTGTCCTTGCTTCCCTTGCCGTTGGCGATGTTTCTAGGAAGAAGTTGCTGCAGGTGAGGTCGAAGAGGTTGCTGCCTTCCTTTTTCCATCTTTGTCTAACTAATGCTTTTCATCCTTTAGATCTCAACTAAGCTATCATTTTCCTAAATGCACCAAGATTTTCCTGACTTTCTAAAATTCCTATTGTATATGCTCATAGCCCCAAATAATTCAATTTTTAATGCTGATAACTTTGGAAATTTAAAACTTCTTGCTCTGATTACTTAATTAATGTCTATCTACTCTATTGGCAGTAAACATCATGAAGCCAGGACATTGTTTGCTTTTATTCATGATCTTGTCCTCAGTGACTAACAAAATATTTGGAAATTGATAAAGAGCGAACAAATATTTGTTGAATAAGTGCATAAAATATTTCAAAGGATGAATTAATGAATTCTGTTTTATAGTTGGAGAGTAATATATTTGAAGCAAGTAGTATAAGTCTTCTTATCCTTGTCTTTTCACAAAGAATGTAAATAGCATCTAATTGGAAACAGATATCTCTAGTTGATATCACTACTGTTTTTTATTTTTTTGAGATGGGGGATTTATGTAAAATATTAGTTAAGAAAGTGAGGGTCTTGGTAGAAGTGTGGGTGGTAAATACAGATAAACAAAAAAAGAATTGTCAATCACACATGTTTTATGGATTTTCTCCTTAAAGTTGAGGCTAACCAGAGTTTAGGTTTCTCTAGGTAATGAAATATAAAACAAAGGAGGTTTGGGAATAAAAATTTGAGGCAGGTGTACTGACAGCAGTTTTCACTGAGAACTACAATATTTTAGATTCAAGAATTTATTATATAAATATGAAACATGGTCCAGATAGTTAATACAAAGCAGACATCCTACTAAATTGTACCAGAGAAATAAAAAACCAGAGAAATAAAAAAAATAAAAAAACTGACAGCAGTTTTCATTGAGAAATACAATATTTTAGATTCAAGAATTTATTATATAAATAATGAAACATGGTCCAAATAGTTAAAACAAAGCAGACATCCTACTAAATTGTACCAGAGAAATAAAAAACCAAGGTCATGGATAGACTATAAAGCACCCTTGTTCCCTGTTTCTTGGATTCTCAGAATATTTTGATGAAGCCTTTCAGGAAACACAACTAATCACTTCACCATCTCTGACTGTGTTTACAAAATTTTCTATTTCATTGATTTGAGTGTTCACTAACCAAAGGTTTGACTGAATCAACCCATTGTCTCATAGTATTAACCTGTGAGTTCAGTAAATTATTGAACTACTTAAAGCATGTGTTTTTCTAGCAGAATATGTCATAGTCAAATAGGGGCTAGAAAAATCTAAGATAGAAAAAAACTATTAAAACATTCATCATGGACTTTAAATGGCAACAGAATCTAGGAAGAGTTTTGTTTTTGTTTTTGTTTTGTTTTGTTTTCGGGTCTTTCATGCTTAATTTCACGTTCATCTTTGCCATTGATGGTCTTATATATACTGCTTTGATGCATTCTCACTCAAAGTCTATGTCAGCTGAAAAATAACAAAGAGGATGACTGTCAGCTTCACCTGCAAGAAAGTGGGCTCACCAAGAGTGGTGCCAAGGAGAAAAGAAGATGAGGTGTAAAATGATACTGATTTTTTGAAACATGTAAGCCAAAGGAGATAGTGTAATTATTTTAAAAAGAGAAAACAATAGTAGGAGTAAAGTCTAGTAGGTAGAAAAGTATTTCTGGAGGTGACTATCTGAAGATGCTGTGACTGACTGTCATGGGAATATTTGGTAAGCATGAAAGAGTGACAGTTGTAATTAGGCATGGGCTCCGGGAGAAAATGGCCCATTACTAGAAACAGATACATTTGCATAGGGATGGGAAGAATCAAGATTTGATAAACTTCATTGATCTTAGATGGTCAACCAGGTGGGTGGATAGCAATTCCCAGGTGGATTTTGAAAACAAGAAGTCTGAGGTCAAATTGCCAAGTCACTTCCACTCTTTCCTGTTGCTGCCTTGGGCAATTACTAAACCTCTCTTTGCTTCAGTTTCCTCATCCGTAAAATGGAGACAATAGTATAATAGTAATGCTTAACTCATAGAGTTCTTGAAAAGGGTGTATTAAGTAATGTGTGTAAAAATATGTGTTCATGATTATGATAGCTTTGTCTGTAGCAGGAGCTGGTCAGTCTCATCCAGATACTCTTGGCCCTTGCTTTTCTGGAACACATGATGTGCATTCTCTGCTGAGGTCTTTCTCTGTCCCAGGAAAATGATTGGCTCTGAGGAGCGGTCTTCAGCTAATGACTTGATAGGATTCATGATTAAATACCCCATTTTGCCTCTCAGTTGAGTCAAATGCTAAAAAGGCCTTGCAGAGATCCCCAACGGACCTGAACCCCCAGTCTCCCATAGCAATCGCCTTCTCATTAATACACCCTATGTTGGCTTTTACACTCCCTTTTTACACCTTCCTGAGATTGTTTCCCAAGGAGACCTCTGTTCTCAAATACTGGTCTCAGACACTGGTTAATAAATTTAAGCTTTCATTATTACCTATTAGAATAAACTTGATTGCTGCTGAATTATATTCTGTATAAACACCAAGCAAATTTATGGCTCAGAAAAGAATCTGATTTTTTTTCTTTCTCCCCTTTGGGGCTCATGGAAAGATATTTTAAGCATTTTCAACTTTTTCTTAATATTCTGGATTATTTTTACCGTTCTGTACTGAACTTTGTGATATGGCTCAGAAGTAAATCAATTAGATATGCTGCTGGCTTTAGATTTTTCTGGGAAATTTTTCCTTAAGTCTTCTTTTTGTTTTTATCTTAGCCTAAAATCTCATGAATGAAGGCTCTGGACTGTTATGAAGAGTTGCTGGTCATTTAGCCATACTGACTCTACTTTTCCTTTCTGCATGATCCTCTACAGTACGTAGTGGACATGAAAATTTCCCAAAACCATTCAGACAGTTAAGAGTCACCTGGAACACTCATTTAATGGACCACTCTAGAGGTACAGTTAAAGCACATGTAATCATGAGTATGTAATAACCAGAAATCCAGGTATTACCATTTACCTGATTGCTTGTCTAAATAGGCAAACAGGTAATTGTCTAATGTTGTTAAGTAAAAATACTTTGGAAGTCCAGAAAGGATAAGTAACTCTGACTAGGAGCTACTGAAGGAACAAAGAAGATAAGTGTTAAAGATTGAATAGAAATTTGTCAAGAAAGGAAGATTGAGAAGGGTTAATATTATATACGTAGACCTTGGATTTTGAAAGCTTGTGTAGAAGTACAGTGAAGCTAGAACACAAGCACATGTGCTGAAGTAAAAAGAGATCAGTCTGGAGAAATGGATGAGTTTGTCCTAAGTTCATGCTAAGGTAGTATGTCTCCAGTAGTAATACACATCAAACACTTGGAGGGATGTACATTGCAGCATGATTCATAAATAGCCAAGGCATGGAAACAGTGGAAGTGTTCATCTTTGGATGAATGGATAAAAAAACAAACAAGAAGCTATGATACACACACAGAGGAATATTATTCAGCTATAAGAAGGAAGGAAATACTGCCATATGCGACGACATGGATGAACTTTGAGGGCATTGTGCTCAGTGAAATAAGTCAGACAACGAAACACAAATACCGTATGGTCTCACTTAGATGAGGAATCTAAAAAAGTGGAACTCAGAAACAATAGATTGGTGGTTACCAGGGGCTCAGGGTGTGGGAGGTAGAGGGAAATGAAGGTATGTTGGTCAAAGGTATGAATTTCCAGTTACAAGATGAATAAATTCTGGGGATCTAACATAGAGCACAGTGACTAAAGTTAACTGTATTGAGTACTTGAAAGTTGCTAAGAGAATACATCTCACATGTTCTCACCACCAACCACCACCACAACAGATACTAACCATGTGTGATGATGGATGTGTTAATTGATCTTATTGAAGTAATTACTTTGCAATATATACATGAATCAAATCATCATGTTGTG